>NC_079969.1:20161859-20461859 GCF_029852145.1 Microplitis mediator
GGTACCCGATAATCCTAAGCACGTAAAAAAAATATTCGTTTTGGTTGGACAATGGTTTTTTATTTAAAAATCTAAAGACGCTGATCTCACTCATGTTGTTGCTGTTATGATTTCTGAAATCGGGCGTCTAAAAAAATTTTGCAACGGAAAAAAATTTGTATTTATACTTATTTATAGAAATAAAAAAATAAACGAAATGTTTGCAAAAACATTCCAATAAAAATCTATCGACTTATAAAAAATATAAAAAACTTTTTTTCTGAAAACTTTTTGTTCAATCTTTTGTACTTCAAAAAATACTTAAATAAAGAGAGAAAATATCCAATATTAATTTTCCTAGGTGTAAATTAGCTGATTCGACAAAGCAAAATTTTATACGCCCTCATGTCTTTGGAACTGATCCATCAGAAAGTTGTGTTAGATATGCGTTTGATTTATGTCTTTATAAAACAGTTCAATTATGGGATCGTTATTCGAAATAACCTATTCTTTATAAAAATTCGCCGGAACATTTTATTCAAATTAATTTGTACTATCATCATCCTTTCAGTTTATTAAAACTAAAAAAATACAGTTGTCTCCCCAGAGAAGCTGATCATAGACCTCTTATAGATCTATCACAGATCGATGGTAGACTTCTCATTGATCTCGGATAGATCTACCACCAATCTATGGCAGATCTATCATTTTTTGTACGGGATTGACTGCATTCAGGCGGCGTGGGATTGAATCCCACCGCTGCTACCCATTTCAATTATATATATATATATATATAGTTGTTACGTCCAGGAGTCGTGTCGGCTTGTGATCTGCTGGCGCGAAATATTTGAATTGGACGTGACTGTAGATCTTCGGATACATGAGTTGTTCTCGAAAGCTCGCAATAACTTGCTCGTTGGTTAAAGAATAGATATATATTTAATTTATTTAGATAAAATAGAATAGTCAAAGAATTTAGTTGAAAATACACTTGAGTTTTACAATTATTATTTGACAAATAACTTTGAGTCAAAAGAATATTATAATTAATTTAAACTGGGAGTTCACTTGCGTGTACTAAATCTCACTGTTAATATTTCTGATGATGTGAGAGCGTAAGAAAGTGATGCATCTGGCCGGCTTTCTATATCTTTGCGCAAGCCAACACCCTAGAGAAAAGTGGTATAAGGTATTACGGCCTTATTCCGAAAAGTAGGAGTTTGTTATCATCGTTCGATGCTTATGTTTCTTTGAGTTTCCAGATATTTCCGGAAAAAACTAGTTTTCATTTTTCTATTCTTTTGACGTTTGTTATTTGTCGTACAATCGTTTTTGTCTATTATTATCCATCGACATTCTTTTCGAGACATCTTCAGCGATGAATAAGTATTCTAATGTATTAAAAAAATCTTATCTATTTGACTATTTTGAGATGCATGCTTATTAATATACGTTCCAAGTAAATATATTATTATGAATAGTCGGTCTTTTATTATTTAAGATTTAAAAATTGGCAGAACCATCTGATGAGTAGGCTGGAATGTAACAACGGTACAAGCCACCTTGACACCAACAGTTTGAATTGAACATATAATTTACTTATTTGTTTATATTTGTTGCACGACTCATGATGCGAAGCATCAGAGTGTGTTTTACGATCGAAAACTTGTTTTCGCCTCACTTTTTTTTAAATCAATTTCCTATAATACACAGTCAAACTGTCTTTATTAGGCGTGCGTGGTTGGTGTGGGATGCACACAAAGATTTTTTGGTATGGAAAAAATCTTAAGCCTTTTATGAGAAATATTTGAAAATGAATTCTCTAGCGATTCTGGTAGTTGAATTTTTTCTGAATTTCCCTGATTCATTTAAAGTTGCACTAGTTGTCTTATTATGTTTCTCAGGTTATGTAATTGCTGTGCCTTGTTCCATTGCTATTCTTCATTTTTATTGCGTTTTTTCTTGCTTCCGATCTCTTGAGCGAGAGCGGGACTGTTTCCTTTTCTTCTCTTTTGACAAAATAGAATTGATTATTTAACTTAAATCAATTATTTTCCGATATGTATACTTTTCACGTGTGGATTTGTGAAAACAACAAAACAATATGAAGTAAGTAACGATAAGTGCCACAGGGTACAGTGGGCGCGAAAAAATTTAAATTTAGAACTCTAAATGTTGTGGATTGGGATATAGGTGACGCTACTACACTTGTAATTACCGAGAACGAGACGTCGTAGCATAATTTAGGTTTTTAGTTGATATTGACTAAATAACGAAAATCAAAGTAAAAATGTGGATAATGATTTTTTAGGAAATTAAATTCTATAAAAAAAAGGCCTTCTTAGTTCAGTGGCTCAAGTTTTGAGTTTACGTGATATAGAGATTTTATTGATTTTGAAAATAAAATTTAAAAAAAAAAAAATTCGAGCAAATGCTTTTTAATTTTAATTTTAAATCAGTAAGTAATTTTCTCTTCATTAATTTGGTCCATTAATAAAAATACGATGGATTAAATGTGATAAGCTTCGAAAAAATTTTTACAAATATTTTATTTTCAAAATTAACGAAATCCCTATGTTACGTGCACGAAGAACTTGAGCCACTTAACTAAGAGAGCCTTTTTTGGAGAGAATCAAATTTCCTAAAAAATCGTTATCTGCGTTTTTACTGTTAATTCCATTATTTAGGCTATATCAACTAAAAATCCAAATTACTACTGAAAAAATTATTTTCAGAACGAATGCAGAGAAAACAATTGTAATCTCTGTAAAACTACTTAGGATACTTTTGAAGAGTATTTAATTACCTACAAAATGCCGCAAACGGCGGCCCAATAACTAGAAGTGCGGCTGAGCTATAGAGAATTAAAACGAAATCCTAACTTTCTTATGCATTATAAATGGAAACCCTAACGGATCCGAATTATGGGAATTACCGTAATTAATGGTTCCCAGCAGGATTACCGTATTCTACGGTAAATCACGACAATTTACCTAATTTACCGCAATTTACTGTAAACTACCGTAATTTAGGTAAAATACCATAATTTACCATAAATTACGGTAGAATACGGTAGAAAACTAAGGTAAATTATCGTAATTAACCGTAAATTGTAGTAATTTTGCTGGATACCATAAATTACCATAATTTACCGTAATTCGGATTTGCTAGGGAAAAGTTCAAAATCAAATCAAAGTACATCAAATTAAATTTAAGAGCTGATAATTTCAGGGATTCTTATCTCAATTTCTATAAGAATATTTTGAAATGGGAGCTACAGAAAAAAATGGTCGTTTCAAGCGGACTACCCTAATACGTACACGTCTTGTGTTAAAAACTCGAGTTCCACAAATTGAATTGGAACCGATCACTTTTTTTAACTTCCCGCTAAGAAAATCGACGATTTTTCACCCCGATTTGCGAAAATCGAAATTTCATCAGATGTCGACGTTTTGAGGTCCTAGGAAGCTATTCTGACTATTTTCAGAATGATGTTCGAGTACCTGTATGTATGTATGTGTGTGTGTGTGTGTGTGTGTATGTGTGTGTGTGTGTGTGTGTGTGTGTGTGTGTGTGTGTGTGTGTGTTTGTGTGTGTATGTGTCTATGTGTGTGTGTGACCGGTCTATAACTTCTTAACTAATAAACCGATTTGAATGGTTAAGGCGGCAATCGAAAGAGCTTGTTGGCCACCAACTTTTCTGAAAATTTCAGATCATTTGATCAAGTAAACTCGAAAATATTGGTGTATTACAAAAAAAAAAAAATTTTTTTTTAGTTTTTTGTTGATTTCTCAGAAACGACTTGAACGATCGACTTCAAAATCTAATCAGCTCTAGAACTTAATAAAACGCGTCGATTGTCGCCTTAGCTATCTCAATCGAATAATTTGTCCGAGAGTTATCGCGGGAGAAAGAAATGGTAAACAACGGTTTTTTGCAAATATCTTTGAAACAACTAAACTAAACAATTCCAAAATCTGATCAGCATTATAATTTAATAAAATGCGTTGATTGCCACCTGAACCATCAAAATCGAATCATTTGTCTAAAAGATATCACGGGAGAAAGAAACGATAAAAACCATTTTGTTGCGAAATTCTTTGAAACAACTGAATTAAACAATTCCAAAATCTGATCAGCCGTAGAATTTATTAAAACACGTCGATTACCACCGCAACCATCAAATCGGGTCATTTGTCTAAACAGTGTCGTGGTAAAAAGAAATGGTGAAAAACGGTTTTTTGCAAATATCTTATAACTAACTGAACCAAATAATTTAAAAATCTGATCAGCTTTAGACTTCATCAAAACGGGTAGATCGTTACTTCAAACATAAAAATCATTTATCATAGAGATCATTTATCATAGAGATCATTTATCAAAGAAATATCGTGAGAGAAAAAAATGCTAAAAACGGTTTTTTCCAAATATCTTTAAAACGAGTAAACCAATCGATTTCAAATTTCAATCAGCTCTAGAATTCAACAAAATGCGTCGATTGCAATATTAAATGTTTAAATCGGTTGATTAGTTCAAAAGACATCGGCGTCAAAATGTTGAAAAAATAACATTTTATTATTTTTTACGGATAAGTCATAATATTATGACAGAGTGTTTAGCTTGCCAAGTCTGGTCGCACCTAAGTATTATAGACGAATATTAGGGTGCCACTAGAAGATGGTCTCGGCCTTCCAGAACCGGATGTTAATTTAAATTTTATTTAGAAACTCAGGGTCGTTTGTAAATTTTACATTTTGTGAGAGAGGAGAGGAATAGTGAACAGGCTGAAATAAATTTATTTATAACTGTAATTTCCAATTTCTTATTAATTAAGCACCTTGCTTATTATTTATTTACCTTTTTCATTAACAACTAATAATCTTATGACAAACTATGCTTATGACAAACCAAACTTATGACAAACTGAATTTTATTACGTCTCCCGAACGTTTTCCACACTCCCACACACACTCTCGTAAAAAAAACCGTCCACCGGACGTTAAACCTTATTTTCCTCAATTTCTACTTTAAAAAACCGTCCACAGGACGTTAACCCGCATTTCTTATTTCCTAGTGTCCACCGAACATATCTTAAACCTAACTTAAATTTTTGTCCCCCGGACCTAAATCACAGACACAGTTTCTTTTAATTAACATTAATTTGCCTCTATTTAAGACTCTACTTCCATTTTGAACTTTTAATATCATCACATGTGATGAGTGCAAAAGATTGCAATCTTTTCACCCAAAATTTTATGACTCTAATTCAACTAAATTTCACTCCCTTAATTTCCAATTAACTAACTGATTTTACACAAATTAATTAATTAATTAATTTTTCCTTATAATTTTTCACTAATAATTTTCCCACTAGTTAATTTGCCACTATTCTTAGACATTAATTTACTTCACAATAAAATAATCCGTTTCTTTCCATTTTACTCAATAACAATTTATCAAAATTCTAGCGTCCTTTTTATGACTTCATTTTATTTAGATATTTTAATTAATTAACTTATAATTAATTGATAATTAAATTACGACTAGAATTACGTTATGAATTGATTAGAAATTCGGCCATTGAATTGGCGTCACTTGGGTCCTGAATTTTACTGACGAATTCGAGTAAATTAAAATTCTTTATGAATTAATTCAGCCACTGGAATAAATTCCGGCCACAATTAATTTACTGACGTTATCGAATAATTTATTTAATTAATTATTTACGCGGGAAACTTATTTTATTCCAGCCAAAGGCCTCGAATAAAATAATTCAGAGTTATAGACACAATATAGCGGATAAGAGCGGCGTGACAACTTTTGAGAAGACGAGGCGCGTGGTTTAATGCAGAGCAAGAAATATTTAAACATTTATTTCAATATATTTTTAAACTAAAATAATTTTAAATTTTTATTTGGGACCGACCATAAATTTTATTTTATTTTACTTTACGTTTTTACTTAATCCATCTATTCATGTAAACATCTGGCGACAAATTGTTTTACTATTTAAATTTTGTAGTTTACTCAAGTTTTTTCCCTTATCCTTGAAATCTTTTAAGTTTATATTTTTTTTTATCCTTTAAGTACCTTTCCTATTTTATTGCCCTTCACATCTTGTCACAACATGGACGAAACTCGTCATCTGGATCTACCACTTCCACTGTCCTTCTCATCCCTTCAAATTTCCTTCTTAAACACACCTACTACCTAATTAGCATAAATTTTCACCAATCAACTTAACACTACATTCCCCAAACCCGAAAATTATCCTGCCCTCTGTCCTGCAAGAGTGGTACATCGGTACGATGACCAACGACAGAATTATTACTAAGACAACTATCTATCTATCGAGTCGGTCACCAAACTTATCAATTAAAATTTTTTGTAACTTAGTGCGGAGTAATAAAGAAAACCCAGAAAATCAAATTCATAGATTTCATCCATATTATAAAATATCACCTTTCTTATTTAATCGTCCAATCATCACAAATCAATTATTATCCAGTATCAAAACATTTATCAATAACAAAATTAATCTAATTTAGATATCTACATTATGGTAAAACATAATGCAGAATAAACATAGTTGTAATGGCCAACGGCCTACAACTTCTAATTTATATACGCGAGAACCAACGGAAAGATATTACTTAAATTAATTATAATTAATTCTGCCATTGGAATATAAATTCTGGCCTTAATTAATTATAATTTTATTTTGATGAATTTTACAGCAGCAACCCGATGAGACTTGTAGCTGATGTCCGGCTATTCCTCCAACTGTCGTCCAGTTTTTCTTACAGGTAAATCTGCTCTTCTGGTTCACGATTGTCCGGTTTGTCCTCGCTCTAAATTATTAAGGTCCTCGTCTTGCCTCGGATAGAATGGTGTAGATAAATTCAATCTTGTATTTAATGCGTCTAATCACTAGTCGTCCACTTCACTTAGTCGTCCAACTAACTCTCTCTCGATTTTTGGCACTGCACTCCCTTATAACTCTTCGATTCACCCCCGGAAAACTCATCCCTACTAAATTAATTAGCCAAAGAGAGGGACGGATGTTCGGGTCTCACTGATTAGCGACACCTGGTGACATGTCGAATCACTCAATTTAATAAACCGGGTTATAGTCAGGACCCGTTATCGACCGTGGACAAATCCAAATTTAGATCTTAATAAATAGTTATTGGTATCTATTTTACCCTGTTACAATATAATGTACTAGAATATGTCCAAAATCATACCAACCCTTCGTCTTTATGGTCTCTTTCGATCCCCATATAATTTCATCAAACTCGTTCTTTAGTTTAAATCATATTATCAACAAAAAAGTTTTAAAAACTCAGTCTTTAATATTTTTTGCGGATATTTGATATATTATTGCTCTGATCTGAGTTAAAACTCATTTAAACCTTTATTTTTATTACTGACATTGATTTCTACCTCAATTTTTTTATTTTATTGAACATAATCAGAACTAAAAATTAAAAAACCGCATGTTCATTAATGATTTTCGATTTTTAAATTTTCAAACTTTAACATAAAACGTAACTTGTTAGAGCTTCAAAGACTCATGAAAAAACAATTGCATGTAAAAGCATTTTCAAGCTCGAAGAGCTCAAAAATGTATTCACACTTATGTTTTCGAGCGAAGAGCTCGAAAACAGCGGGAAGATTTGAGGCTGCCCCACAGGGCCAACCGACGCCTAGATTTTTTTTTTAATTTTACATTTTCATAGCGGGGAGTTGTAAAGTTAAAATCTTTTGATTTAGCAAAAATTTACTGGTAAATTTTTGGGTCTTGAACTTAAATCACCTGATAGAATTTTTTATCTGACTCCAGGATTTCTCTCTCATATATTTTTTTTTCCAGAGAGCACCAAGTATTGAATTAGATGTAACGAGTAAACATGGTTCACTTAGCTTTGAATATAGTGATAATGAGTACGAGGGAACAATTGGAATCGAATGGAGTAAAGCTAATCTCGGTAAGTAAATTACTATTTTAAATCAAAATTAATTTTCAAAAAATTAATAAATTTATTTTATATTAAATCGTTTTAAGGAGGTGAATGCGTTTTCTGGGAATTGTGTGGTCGTGAAGATTTTCTAACATCCTATCATCATGTTCTTTCATTTCAATTATCTGCAGTACATCTCATAACAATAAGTCTTCGGGAACCGCTTACTGTTCAGTTACAGCAAGCGCGATTTTGGTTGCGTTTTATTATGGACAGAATTCCACCTGATAATATTGGTATTGATCATTTGTAATACATTGAATTAGTTTTTTTTTTATCTTTAATATAGCCAAATTTTATAGTGCCAAAAATACTGCATAAATATATTGTATCTATAGGATACGTAATTTATAAATATTAACAAATGTAACAGATGCAATTTAAGTCTGGAAAATTGCATGACTGACATGTTGAGAGTAATGCACTACCTCAAACGCTTCGCGTTATGAAGCGTGTAATAATATGATATTTTTATTGTGTAAAAGCGGTGACTCTTTCAAATTGTACATCTTACCCGGGAAAAAATGATTTTGCCTAATCATATATAATGATCAGGGCCAGGGACTTCGTGTGGAAGGGGAAATACTAATACACGTAAAAAACAAAAAAAAAAAATAAAATAAGTGCGATCGGCAATATTCGTTAATCAGTGATGTTCAGGTTTAATAACGACAAAGTTCAAATGATTGAAACCTGTCAAAATCACATGTGAAAAAATCTAACCCTGCTACCCAATGCATACAGGTGATGTTAGTACGCAAATTATTCGAAAACACATGCTGGTTGCGTGTTTGTGTGTGTACGTGTGCGTGAGATTGGTATGTGTCTGTGTGAGAGAGAATACCCTCGCAGATTTGAATCACGGTGGAAACACGGTGGGTTTGTTCCATTTTACCACTGTGATTACGCGGTGTATCCACCGTGATTCCACGATGGCTTGACCACTCTGTATACACGGTGTTTCCACTGTGATTTCGCGGTGGATACACCGTGGAACCATGGTGGTGAAATAGCACAAAGCCACCGTGGAATCACGTTGGATACACCGCGTAATCACAGTGGAAACACCGTGTATACAGAGTGGTCAAGCCACCGTGGAATCACGGTGGATACACCGCGTAATCACAGTGGATACACTGTGTATACCCGGTGGTAAAATGGAACAAACCCACCGTGTAACCACCGTGGATCCACGGTGTTTACACTTCCACGGTGTTTCCACCGTGATTCAAATCTGCGAGGGTACAATTTTGACAAATAACATTTCAAGAATAAATTAACCGATTGAGAGACGTAGCACAAAGTTCAAAAGGTCCATTGAGACTTAGATCTCATTAGATTTTAATGTCAATCAGTCGTGTGGTTTCAAAGTTATTGAAAATATGAAAATAAAAAAAACAAATTTATAGGTTTCGGAAAATAATTTTCAGTTGTTCTAACCTTTCGATTTCTTGAGCTTGATCTATGTTACTATCTGCCCGGTCATGACAAAACGACGTATCTCAAAAATTATAGTTTCGAGAAAATAACATTTAAAGTTTTAACAGAATTTAAGTACAATTTAACAGAAAAATTAATTTCTGTCATGACAAAACGCTGTAACTCAAAGAATTAAATTTCTAATGCAAAAAAGATACGTTTTTTTTTCATTTTTTTTATACGCACATTTGATCAATATTATTGGCGTAATTAATTAAATTAGTAAAATTTTGATGATACCCTATTATTAAGTGACACTAAATAAACCTATTTAGCTTTGTTACGACAAAACAGCGTATCTCGAGATACGTCGTTTTGTCATAACAGGGCAGCTATATACATATATATAATTATAAACATATTTTCCAGAGATTAATAACAAGAAAAAAAGTAGGAAGGAATTTAAGACAAAAAATAAGACAAAATTTAAAACAGGATAAGATAGAAGATAAGACGAAAATTAAGACAGAATATTAAAGAATAGGTAAAACAAAATTCGCGACTACGAGTAAGATAAAAAATTAAACAAGAATAAAGATACAAAGTAAGACAAAATTCAAGACTAAAAATAACACAAAATCCAAGACTAAAGATACTATAAAAAATAAGACAAAAGTTAAGAAACAAAGTAAGACAAAATTCAAGACTAAAAATAAGATAAAAGTTAAGACATAAAGTAAGACAGAATTCAAGACTAAAACTGAGATAAAAAATAAGACAGAAGTTAAGACAAAATTCAAGACTAAAATAAGAAAAGGCCATTCGGCAGCCGAAATGGAAGTAGATTTCTCATTATTTAATTTTTTTCACTATTCAAATAAAAGTTGATAATGAAATAAAATTTTTTTTTACATTTTCTTAAAAATTCTCAAGATTATATAACAAAAAAATCAAAAAATTATAAGTATAATGCCAAAAATTGAAGCTAACTAAATGAGCTTCAGAAGAATTTTTGATAATAATGCACTATATGTTTTGATTTGACGTTATTTAAAGATACGTATGCATATATTCTAACTATCGGACCAATGGTATTCCGGACTCCATTCGAAAAATTATGATAGATTATGGTTTTAATGCTCGAAAATTCTACCATAAGGACAAAGGCGATAATTTGCTTTCAATAAAATATTCTAAGATTCAAAATTGATTGTGATACATCAAAGTGTCATACTTGAAATTAGTACTAATGTTTGAAATAAAAAGCCTATTAGAATATCAAACGACGAGTAGATATAGAGAATATTATCATCATAACTAATGTTAATCTTGTTATTGATATATCATATCATTTATACACTGTCGATAAAACAAAATTGTTTATACCCACTGAATTAAGATGTTTAGATTTTATAAGTGTCACACTGCGATAATATGAATTTGAGTAGCTCCATGAATTTACTAAGAAGTAGGAAAACTAATGCAATAGCAAAATTTCATTAAATGAATGGTAAAATAAGTAATTTCAGTGGTCTAGGCATATATATAGGCATGGAAATTAAAGCTTATTTGAAGAGCTTTCAGATGAATTTGATATAAAGTCGATAAGTTATCACATTCAAAAGATATTGAAGGAAGAATGAGTGAAAATATGAATTTTGGACATTTTGAAAACTTAAAAATGCTATAACTTCTAAACTAATCGATCGATTGAGCTCATTTTCAAACTTGAACAAGGTAGTCACCCATAAAATACGTATACTAAGTTTCAAGGTGATCGGTTTGAAATTGTGGCTATAATCAAAGTGAAAACCTTCATAAAATCAGTTTTTATAATATTTTGTAAATGTTCAAAACCATTTATCTGCTAGAAAAAATGGTCAAATCAATGAGCTGTATAGTCAAAATTGTAGGCAATCGAACGAGCTTTCACATAGACCAAACGAAAATAACCTATCTCTTTTCGTTTAGAAGTTACATCCAGTTAAAGCGGCAAACAAATTTTTTTTGAAACTTTTACAAAATTTTAATTAACCATAACTTCTAAACTTATTGGCCGAATTGGCTCATCTTCGAACTCATCCAAGGTAATCGTCCATAGAATAAGTATACTAAGTTTCATTAAAATCGGTGTAGAATTGCGGATGCTATCGTTGGAGAACGGCGCGTTATATTGTATATACATATATATATATTACGATAAATAATTGATCAGAATTACAAAAACAATTAGTTATATATTAAACAGAAAATCAATTGCTCGTTATCACAAAAAAAAAATATTGGTTGCAAACAAAATATAAATGTGCCAGTATCGGCTTGACTCGATATAAACGAAATTAAAATTGCTCGTAGAAGAATACTTGATCAAAACACAAAGTCAGTTCGGTTGTCGAAATAAAATAAACTTATTTTATTTTTCTCACAGAATACTTGACGAATGACGTCAGAGTATTGTAAACGGCAAGACTCTACTGCCGTACGAATGAGACACGGATAATCCGTAATTCTCAGAATTGCTCGATGAAATAAAATAAAATATAAAATAATATTTTATTTCGGTAACGCGTTAAATTTCACTATCACACAGTTATTACGCGTAATTAATTAATAAATTATTTAATTATACGAACGCGGTTCACTTGTTCAATAATCCAATCACATAAACACTTTGTTCAAAATCGCGCCGATGCTTCGGCTTGTTCACAGTCGTCGGTTTATTGTTCACTCGAAATTTATTTGTCGCGATTAATTGTTCAAACTCGGATTGATCTTAACAGTCGTAATTCAAATTGTTCATACGTCGGAATCGAAATTGGTCGTTTGATTGGGTCGAATTGTTCAAATAAAAAAAACGTGGCCGTTCCGTTCGGCGTCTATCCCGGATCTTTTGTTTCAATCAATACGTCGGGTCGATTGCTCGGTCAAAGTCGGAATGGTGATCATAGATGTCACCAAAAGTTGCTCACCGGGTACTTATTTATTATATTTGAATATTTTAAAACCACGGGTCGATGTCGAATTTTTCATCATGTTACAATATATATATACATATATATATTGTAACGGGTTTTTCACCACCGGGGATCTGTTCTGGGGCTGTTTTGGGTCAAGCATCTACGAAATCTCGGACGAAGCCTCTGCGGCCTCTTTATCTGACTAGCAATGAAGACTTACAAGATACTCTCACTTAATTCTGGGTGCAAGAGGAAGTTCCAACTACATTAGAGACACACCTCAATTCAGCTGAGTCAGGATGTGAAGAGCATTTCAATACTCCACATTATCGTGACGGTTCAGGTCGCTATGTTGTACGACTACCTTTCAATTCCGACGTCTCACGGCTGGGTAATTCAAAATTCACCGCACAACGATGCCTTCAATGTCTTCTCAAACGACTTGCCTCTGACTCAACCCTTCAAGAGCGTTACATCAAATTCCTTCAAGAATATGACCTTGAACATATGATTGCTTCACATCAGGGAAACTCAACTCAGCCGATTGCGCTTCTCGGGGCTTAAGCACTTCTCAACTCATTGAACACGCATTGTGGTGGACTGGGCCACCATGGCTCTCTCAATCTCCGGAATTCTGGCCATCAGCGGTAGCGCCATCTCAAGAAGATGACTTGGAAGAAAGACCAGACATTTCACTCTCGGTAACGTCTCCACCAGTAGTATGGGATTTCATCGACTTACCTCAAGTCAAATCCTTTAATAAAGGCCTTCCGAAACGACCCAGAATCACTGCAATTTGTCAGAGAGCCATCTCAAGATTCACAAGAGTTCCGAATTCTAGCTTAGCCATTTCACCAATCAATCCAGCTGACTTAGAAGCCGCTAAGCAGTTCTGGATACGGGAAACTCAACAAGCATATTTCTCTTCAGAAATAAAAACGATACTAGCTGGCAAAAGACTTCACAAGAATCATGCTCTCTCTCGACTGACCGCAATAGTTGACCATACTGGTATATTGCGAGTTGGAGTTTGTCCCCAGAATTCTCAACTGTTCGAGGACAGTAAACACCCAGCGATACTGCCCCGGCATAGTTAACTCTCAGATCTCATCATCGCAGATGCTCACTCAAGAACTTTTCATGGCGGCACTCAGTTCTCTATTAGTTATCTCACGTCAGAAAGACGTTCTAGATCATCGGTGGCCAAGCTCCAATCAAATTATTCATTCAGAGATACCTCGTGTGCGCTCGGATACGTGAGGTTCGAGCTCAACAACTCATGGCTCCACTCCCGACTTCTCGAGTAACACCATCTCTAGTGTTCGAAAACACTGGAGTAGACTATGCAGGTCCTATCGCATTTAAAACATTTCAAGGACAAGGTGCGAAAAGCTTCAAAGGCTGGATTGCAGTCTTTGTCTGTTTCACGACCTCAGCAATGCATCTAGAAGCAGTTTTAGGCTACTCAGCAGAAGGATTTCTTAAAGCCTTTAGACATTTCAGTCGTCGTGGAATTTGCAAGACTCTTAGAGGTGATTGCGGCACAAATTTCAAAGGTGCTGACGCTATTCTCAGAGATTTATTTTGACAATCAACAAAGGAATCTCAAGAGCTTCAACGTATTCTCGCCAACGATGGCTTCAAGTGGGTTTTTAATCCACCTGGTGCGCCTCATATGGGTAGCAAGTGGGAAGCAGCGGTCAAGTCCGTAAAACATCATTTGCAACGAACCATCTCAGATACTCTTCTCACTTTCGAAGACTTTTCCACATTTCCTGCCTAAGTGGAAGCAGTATTCAACTCACGACCTCTCAGTGCTCTATCAAACGATCCTGAAGACATCTCAGCCTTAACGTCAGGACATTTCATTCGTGGAGAAGCTCTAGCTACAATACCAGAACCATCGTTATCCTTTGTATCGGAATCAAGACTGTCACATTTTCAAAGAATTCAAGAACGATTTCAGAAATTCTGGGATAGATGGTCGACAGAATGTCTTTAAGCTCATCAGTCGATCTCTAAATGGCAAAAAACTCAAGACAACATTCAAATGGGCTCATTAGTACTTTTCACCCACAAGCGATTTCCACCATCAAAGTGGCTTCTCGCTCGGGTCCTTCAGCTCCATCCTGGTAGAGATGGATTGTTTCGAGGGGTGACCGTCAAAACAGCTACCTCGACTCTTACTCGACCGATTGTCAAGCTCGCTCTACTGCCAATTTCTTCTCATCAAGATGACTCGCAAGAAGAAGATTCGAATTCCTCACATGGTTGCGGAATTGGGGGGAAGAATGTTCAAAAGTAAGTCATCAACTTTACGCGGACCATGGAGAAACACCGTAACTTATTAACTTCGCGCGGACCATGGAGACAGACTGCTCGGTCTTTACGCTGCAAAGCATGGCAATTGCAAAATCGAGCTTCTCCCGCCTCAATCGAGACTTCTCATTGGCCAGTTCTTAAGTTTTCCCCTTCTCCTCAAAATCCAGCCATCTCATTGGAGCGCAGATACCAATTTTTCCCACTCCGCGGAGAACATTCTAGAACCCGACTCTCGGGTATAAAAAGAGGGACGCTCAGAGCGGCAGCGCATTCATTCCTGACTAGTTATACTGTAAGGAACTCTTCAGATAGCAAGCGAGGCCATCAGCTACCAACCAACCTAACCCTATTCAAGTGTGCAAGCTTGAATAGTCTCCAGATACATCTCTATAACAATCAGTTCTTTTTAGAACTACGCTTTAAGTTGGCTCATCTCTTTTCAGAGCTATTCAACTAGACCTTGTCTAAACGTAAGACTTCTTAATCTTCAACGGTAATTTTCAGGACCTCACAACTGCAACTCTCACGTAAAACGTAAAAAACTCAAACGGTTTTTTTTTAAGACCAAACCGACCTTTTTCTAGGCCACCATATTTTTAACGTAAGATTCACTTTAGTACACGAACTATCCACCGGCAGACTCCTCACTTAACACATAGCAATTTCTTAATAAATATCATCCTGTGCAGATTTGTGAATCACAAAGTTTCGTGAAATAATTAGGATACGCTCATATAACGTGACATTATTCGAAAAAACTGATTTTATAATGATTCATAAATTTTATGAAGTCGATGAAATTTTCTAATTTACCGCATTCATAAATCTTATAAAGTATACAAACTTTTTGAAAATTTCTGGAAATAGGCTAACAATACCATTAGTGGGACAGTTCAGGGGATTTTGAAGTTTCAATAATGGATTTAGTTATAAAAATCCGAGATATTAACTTGAAAAATTTTCATTTAAGTTTGAAAAATTTCAACCTCTCACTTATATAATTAACTAAAACAAGTGTTTATTGTCTTGTTGTTAGTGGGTATACCACTATTGGTCTCGTCACCATATAAACAATTATATAATCAAATATACTACAAATAAGAAAACAATCATTTATTTGATGTCTTTAATTTTCTTACGGTTAATTTTATCTAAATAAACACAATCAACCTCGTCTTTTAAGTGGACGGATTTTTGCAATAACGTCTTAAGTCATGAGGTTAGTTAAGACGTTATTGCAAAAATCCGTCCAAGTGTGGGATTCAGCACAGTAAGTTACAGATCAGGCATCAAATTCAAAAGTCTCGGGATCGAGTCTACACGTCAGCGGAATGTTTTTTTTTTTTTTTTATTTCGTAATCATATTTGTGGATACATCATGGAACCATGGTGGTTACACGGTTAGAACATCGTGGGCACATTGTGAAATCACGGTGGTGAAATGGCACAAACCCACCGTGTACCCACCATGTATCCATCAAGATTCCACGGTGTTTTCACGATGTTTCCACCGTGATTTAAAACCACCAGGGCTTTTATGTTCAAACATACTTGGAATCAATCAGTTCAGCGACTTTAAATTTATTGGAAAAAAACCGTTCTTTACCATTTTTTTTCCCACGGTGTTTCTTGAACAAATGATCCGATTTTAATGGTTAAGGAGGCAATCGACTTATTTTATTGAATTCGAGAGCTAATTGGAATTTGAAATCGATCGATTTAATTATTAAGACTCAATATTGATTCTACCAGCTATATGTCCCGTATAAAATTTGTATGAGTATAAATATTTTACTGTAATGATGTCTTTATATCGCAAGTGTATCAAGAAAAAAGTTATTTAGATTGACTTAGTTCTCAATGCCACACTTAGATTTGATCAGATTTCATCGATACATAATTTATAATTCAATGTGGTTATGCCTAAGTAAGGACTTAAAAGAACATTAAAGAACTATCAAGATGTTGAATTTCTTTTTGAGAATTCTAAAGTTTCATTAAAAACAATAAAGTTGGAGAATTTTCAGAGCTACGGACATCTATGATAGTCTTACAAAATTTAATTATATTTAAATTATTTTATTTTGGGCATCCGTACGGTTCAATCTGCAAGAGGTTCAATAACATTTTTAATTTATAGGATTTGCCGGGAAATTTCTTGATCTAAAAGTTATTCTGGTTGGCACATATGCTCCCGAGCCACAAGCACCAAATGTAAATCGTACAAATTTTCTTGCTCCGTTAATACCATTTTTAAATGAATTTAAACCAATATTGGGAGATGAACCATTGATGGTAGCTTTGGATGCAACAAATTGTTCAAATCCAGGAGTAAAGTTGTTACGTTCATATTTAACTAACGCTCGTGCAGGATTTCTTGAGGTAAAGTAATTTCATTATTATTTGCAAAATTAAACTTTTGCTCATCCACAAAGTGTATCAATTAAATATCCCTGGCGGTTTTGAATCACCCTGGTAACACCCTGGGAGTGGAAACACGTCGGAATCACGGTGGATCCAGGGTGGTTACACGGTGTGTTTGTGCCATTTTATCACCGTGTATACACCGTGGAATCAGGGTAGGTACACCGTGTAACCACCCTGATTCCACGGTGTATCCACGAAGAATACGCGATGTACGTGGAATCGCGGTGGGTATACCGTGTAACCACCCCGGAATCAGGGTGGGTACACCGTGTAACCACCGTGGAATCAGGGTGGTTACACGGTGTACCCACCGTGATTCCACCGTGTTTCAAGGGTGTTTCCAGGGTGATTCAAAACCGCCAGGGACAGCTTTAGAATTCTTTTCTGATTTTTAATATTAAAAAATAATAAAAAATAAAAATAACAATTTTACAAATTCTAAAAAAATTTTCAAACACGTTCGATATTACGTGATACTATGGTACGTTTTTACAACCCGATGAAAAAAGATTTTGTCTAATCATATATGATCATGCATAATTGTCTATATATGATCAGATCCAAAAATTCGCCGGGTCTGATCATACATAACTTGATCTGTTTATATATGAACAGATATGTTCATATATGATCATGCATGAACGAATATAGTCATTTTTAGAATCTCATTTAGAATATCTGTAAATTATTAATTAAGTAATTTAATTAGGATTTATTGTCTTCATCAATTTAAATGGTTAAAATTAACTAATAAAAAAAAAAAAATATTATCCGTTGACTACGATTTTACTACGAGGTCACCCGTCCAATTAATGTCCCACGCCGATGCTGCTTAATTTTGGTTATCGATGGATTGTAGTCTGATCCTCTAGTCTGTTGTACACTTATAATTAAGAAAAGTTTATGGCATTACTTAACTTAAATAACACCGGCACACAAAAAAAAATAAGTTCTCTGTACTTTTGACGGGACCGATTTATTCCCATGTATTTTGACCCGCTGAATCCGAATCCGAGGTCCGTTTAACCCGTACACCCTCAGATTTTTAGAAAACTTTAAAAAACCTCAAAAATACACAAAAATCGACCGTTTTTTAAATTTGTAAATTTTTTTAACACTAACTAAGCATGATTTTTATGTAGTTCGGTCCTCCACATACTAACCTGAAGTTTATTTAAAACATTAGCCATTTAAAGTC
Organism: Microplitis mediator; assembly: GCF_029852145.1. Classification (NCBI taxonomy): domain Eukaryota; kingdom Metazoa; phylum Arthropoda; class Insecta; order Hymenoptera; family Braconidae; genus Microplitis; species Microplitis mediator. Next base: position 20,180,187 of record NC_079969.1, read on the forward strand.
TGAGTAAATTCCAAAAAACCCCCAAAAATTGCAAAGAAGCAAAAAAATTCTTAGTGTTGTGATGAAAAAAATTTTATAGGGCTAAATAAATAATTATTTTCATGTATGTTTATCTGTCACATATAATTCTTGAACATCCATGGCTCAGACATCTCTAAAATTTTAAATAAATGGCAAAAATTCCCAAAAAATCGAAAAAAATAAAATTTGGTATAACAAAAATCAATTTTTAAATCGAAATAAATAAAAGAAATCATATTGTTCGATCTGTGATATATATATAAAAAATATTTTGGCCTAAAACATAAAAAAATTTTAATATGCTTCAAAAAATTTTTTTCATCACAACACTAAGAATTTTTTTACTTTTTTGCAATTTTTTGGGGTTTTTTGGAATTTACTCAGACTTTAAATGGCTAATGTTTTAAATAAACTTCAGGTTAGTATGTGGAGGACCGAAATACATAAAAATCATGCTTAGTTAGGGTTAAAAAAATTTACAAATTTAAAAAACGGTCGATTTTTGTGTATTTTTGAGGTTTTTTAAAGTTTTCTAAAAATCTGAGGGTGTACGGGTTAAATGGACCTCGGATTCGGATTCAGCGGGTCAAAATACATGGGAATAAATCGGTCCCGTCAAAAGTACAGAGAACTTATTTTTTTTTGTGTGCCGGTGTTATTTAAGTTAAGTAATGCCATAAACTTAAGGTTGAAGTTGAGTCAAAACGACTTTAATTACCTGAATAACTTTCGAAGGAGTGAATTTAGCGAAAAATGTTAAGAAACCTTTTTTGTAGAGCATTAAATTTCCTTCGAGAATATGTATCTTGAATATAAAAAATATTAATGTTTCTAGTAGTTCCAAAAATCCAAAATAGAAATAAACAATTTAAAAAACAAATCAACATTTAAGGCACGGTTACAGGGAAACGGCTCGTTTTACGTCAATTTACTAGGAGAGATTTTTTGTAGGGAATTCAATTTTCTTTAAGAATTTACATTGTTCAAACTTTTCAGGTAGATGATTTACGAGTTTTGGGTAAAAAATGAAATTTCTGTCAAACAACTAAAAGTCGTAATGATACACCTCTTAATATCAATATTAAGGGCTCAAACTTGCACAATAATTTTGTTTTGTCGACGTATATACGTATTTTCGATGCAATTACTAAGTAAACATACTTCAATTGATCGCCCTCGCGGAATTAACGGTATTTCTACGGTATTTTCTCAGTATTTTTTAGGTTTAAGTATTATTGCGGTATACCTACGGTATAAATACGGTATGTTTGTGAATTTTTATTGCCGTATTGCTACTGTAAATAGATCAGATTTACACCTAGTTTATATAGAGAATATACGATATTCATACTGTAGTTATACCGTATTTATACTCGGGCTATACCGCATTTGTCTGATGATTATACTTTATTTATATAGTTTTAATGTCGTATTTAAACTTTGTTTTTACCGTATTTAAACGTTGGTTATACCGTATTTAAACCTTGGTTATACCGTATTCAAGCATTGGATATACTGTATTTATACGGTGATTAAACCTCATTTACACAGTGGTTAAACTGTATTCATACGATATTCACACCGTATTTATGCGGTGTTTATGCCGTATTTAGACGGTATTTATACTGTATTTATACTGTTATTATGTCTCATTAATAGGATGTTTACACTGTACACAGTTCCCTAGCGAACGATGAACTGTTTTTTTCTTTTTTGTTAGGGGGATTACTTTCCGAGAATAATTTTAGTATTTTCAACTTCCTACTGAGAAAATTGGAAATTTTCAAATATTTGGGAAGTTTTTGTTTTCAGTCTAACAATCGAAAATAAAGTATTTATAAAATGTCGATTTTTTGAAGTCATAGGAAGCTATTCTAACTAATTCCGTCGAGGAGTGGAGGTCCGTATGTCTGTATGTGTATATAAATATGTAAATTTCTCATAACTTTTGAACAAATAATCCTATCGAGACGACTCTAACGACATTTGGAAGAGTTTTGCTCAATTCGAAAGCTCTTTGAGTTAGAATTAACTCCGTTGAGTAAATTTTATGAATTAACTCTGTTCCTCAAAATGCTATGTTAAATATCGCTGGACGTGTTCAAATCAATCTTTCCGTTTAATAGATATCAAGGTCCGAAAATTCAAAAATAAGTGTTTTTAAAAATTACTTTTGGAATTCTTAATAGATCAATTTTCTTCTAAAGATTGAAATTTCTGGGTTTCAAAAACTACATCAATTGCTGTTTGATCTATTTAAATCTGTCAATCCGTTTGAAAGATAACGTGGTAAAAAAAAATAAAAATGATGTGTTTTTGTTTTTTACATCTCAAGGTTCTGAAATGAAATAAAAACAAAATTGAACTCATAACATATTTATTATTGTAATTTCTACTCCAAAAACTGTGTAAATAAATCTATAATTACAGTTTTGAACTTTCAAGTTTTAAAAAGTATAAAAAAGTTTTTTTTTAGTTCGAAGAGCTGTAAATGTACAAACTGGTATATTTTTTTAGCTAGCAGTACTCAAAATGTACAGGAGTTTTTGTTTTGAGCTCACAGAACTCAATAACGAACAAACAGGTATAATTTCGAGCGTTTTGAACTTGAAAATAGCGTCAAATGTGAGGGATGGTTTACAAGTATTTTTTAATCTTAATGTAATGAAAAATACTCGCAAATAATTAAATTTGTTTATATATTTATTTATATCACGAATTCAATAATCATCAATACAATCATAAATCTAAATTAATTTTTTTTTAATTACCAACAATATAATATAACATTTTTTCATATCTTCAAAGTAATATATGTATTTATTTTTTTCAAGAATTTTTACAATAGTTTATAAATTCACCATTAGAATATTTATTAATAATCATAATCAACAATATTAATTAATAATAATAAGCAATATTTTTTGAAAAATAATAATTTCTATTTAAAAGTAAAAATTTATTTAGATAAAAATTAAGCTTATCCGAGTTATAAAAATCTAACCGGCAGATTTGTACAAAATTCAATAAGTAAAAATTGAAACGGTACATAAAGTGTTAAATAAAAAATATTTTTCGTATACTGTTTTAATTCTGACTCTTTTGATCATCGTGCACTTGACTAATGACATAAATATCGATAATTTTACTTAAATATAATGTTTGAAACTTCTAATCAGTTTCATAACAATTAGGGATTTTCATAATATATAAAGTTTTTGAAACAGACATTTCAAAAGCTGGTTTAATTTCATCAAAATCTGTTAAAAAATCTAGAGACTCTGATCTTTTCACTTTGTAAATGTGCTTCGTGTCAAAAGCAAACCCCACAACCTCATATTTTTTTACGAAAATACCTTTTATTATTTCTTCATTAGAATTAAATTCTACCCTCGCAGATTTGAATCACGGTGGAAACACCGTGGAAGTGTAAACACCGTGGATCCACCGTAGTTACACGGTGGGTTTGTTCCGTTTCACCACCGGGTATACACAGTGTATCCACTGTGATTACGCGGTGTATCCACCGTGATTCCACGGGGGCTTGACCACTGTGTATACACGGTGTTTCCACTGTGATTACGCGGTGTATCCACTGTGATTCCACGGTGGCTTTGTGCTATTTCACCACCGTGGTTTCACGGTGTATCCACCGCGTAATCACAGTGGAAAAACCGTGTATACACAGTGGTCAAGCCACCGTGTAATCACGGTGGATACACCGCGTAATCACAGTGGTAAAATGGAACAAACCCACCGTGTTTCCACCGTGATTCAAATCTGCGAGGGTACTATTGATTCGATTACTCCGAAAAATCCATCCTTATAATATATTATAGAATCACAAAATTTCAAAGCCTTTGATTTCTGATTACAACGATATTCAACTCCATTTAATCTCATCTTACTGAAAAATTTAATATTTTCTGGGTGAAAATCTGCTTCAGTTAGTAAAGTGAGTTCATTTACTATCAGCGTACGGGTGGTCAGTTTACTTCTAAGAATTAATTCATGTTGTGATGTAACTTGACAATTTTCTATATTAATGTTAGTAGTTTTTTGGATAAAATTTTTAGTTTCTTCTGCAACATCTTGATGATGAACAGTGTCATAAATATATTTTTGCATAAAAAAACGAGTAACGACTTGATCAGCTTGAGCATGAGAACTAGTTAATAAATCCATAATTTTTTTGTTCCACGATTCAAAGACGAAAGCTAAATGTGTCCAAATGGGGCCCCAATTTTTAACATCTTGAACCAAATGCGTCAGAGCATGTATATCCGATGTCATATTGGAAATTCCAAAATATTTTTGAAATAATGAAACATACTTTTCTAATAGCTTCTCAGTTCGGTCTAATTCGGTATGTTGTATTTCTGATCGGTTTAAATAATGAATAGCTTCTGATAATACAGCGAAATGTTTAATATATTCCTTATCCAATACTTCTTCTAAACATGCAGGAGCATAATCTAACCAGTTACGCCACTCTGTTGCTTTGTAATTTTTGTAATCCTCAATAGAACGAGGTTTTCTGGCTCGACGAGATGGAGGTTTGATCGATAAAAGGATATTATTTATTATGTTTATACTGTTTGGATCACCTACGTAATAAGGGGTTTTCGTTGATGTCAATAGTAAAACTGTATGCTGCTTAACTACACCCAAGAAAATTGCATGCATAGCATCAATAACAACTCCTTTTGTTATGTTAAATGATGGCAGTGCTATTAGTGATGAAACATTTTTCACACCATTAATAATGTTACCAGTTTGAAATGCGTGCTTCATATCTTTACGCAATTCTTCATCAGTCCTTAGATTTACTGACGTGATGGGGTACACTAGTTTTCCTCGCCCTAAACTTTTGCCGGGTATATAACAATATAAACACCCATAATGACCATTATGTTATCTTAAATTGGTCACTGCCGCTTTTGCAGGAGAATCAAAACAACATGTGGTAACAATAACTTTTGAGTTAACATCAACTGTTTCAGATAATTTCCAATGTATCCCTTCGTCGTATAATGTACGCATTTCATCCATAAATGGTTCCAAGTAATTATTCATCAGTGGATGCTTTGTATCGACGTAAATTGATGAGAGCAACATATATTTTTTTCGTAGATGTGGAGGTAATTTATTTATCATTGCATAAATAGGCCACGCACTCGATTTCGATGATTTTGAAGTTTTACATCCATCGGTATTCATAGTTAGAGAGAGATTGTATATATTTTCCAATATATTTTGAGGTGAACATAGTTTTCGATACTCCGCACCATCGTAAATATCTCCTAGAGCAAAAGAGCATTTTTTTTTTTTCGATTATATCTGTATTGCAACGCTTTAATGATATTAGGATTCGTTAATAATTGTTGAATTTGCGTTTCTAACTTCATATAAATGAAGTAACCCAAATTAGATTTTGTTTTTTCAGGTCCACATAATCCGCAAGGGCAAGATTTTTGAAGTTCATTTGTTTCTTCTGACTCTGCTCCTAAATAACCATTACAAACTTTACAATAATAATAATAAGTTACATTGAAGTCATCTCGATGCAATGCTTTCCAAAGTGCATCTTTATTAGTAGGTAAATTAACTGCAATATGTGACACGTTGGCCCACTTCAAAATATCTAACATTGCTTCATAGGTGAAGTGATGACGCATAGATATAGCTACTGTAGCAAGTAAATGATCTTTTGTAGTGAGATGTTGTTTGGACCACAGTGGAAATTGGACCACGGTGGTATAGTGCCGGATAGCTCAACTGGTAGAGCACTCGGCGCGATACCGAATTGGTCTGGGTTCGATTCCCAGTTCGGGCTATCTATATTTTTCTCAATTTATCTATAAATTGTCTTATTGAGAAGGTTATTTGCATGTTTGCATGTTTAGGTTTCCACTATATTTAAATGGTGGATTATTTAAATATAGTGGAACCCTAAACATGCTAATAACCTTCTCAATAAGACAATTTATAGATAAATTGAGAAAAATATAGATAGCCTGAACTGGGAATCGAACCCAGACCAATTCGGTATCGCGCCGAGTGTTCTACCAGTTGAGCTATCCGGCACTATACTATATCCCATTCAATTTGATCTATAACTTATTAAGCCACACCGTCTATCGTACGGTAATACACCATTTAAATATAGTGGAAACCTAAACATGCAAATAACCTTCTCAATAAGACAATTTATAGATAAATTGAGAAAAATATCGATAGTCCGAACTGGGAATCGAACCCAGACTAATTCGGTATCGCGCCGAGTGTTCTACCAGTTGAGCTATCCGGCACTATACTATATTCCATTCAATTTGATCTATGTCTTATTGAGCCACACCGTCCATCGTACGGTAATACACCATTTAAATATAGTGGAAACCTAAAAATGCAAATAACCTTCTCAATAAGACAATTTATAGATAAATTGAGAAAAATATAGATAGCCCGAACTGGGAATCGAACCCAAACCAATTTAATGTGAAGCTCATGAAATCGATGTGAACACTACGATTTTCGTAGAAATGCCGTATTATTACGTTAGACATTCCGTATTATGAGGGTGGAAATGTCGTGTTATAACGATAGAAATATCGTATTCTGACAGTAAAAATACCGTATTATGGCGGTAGAAATGTCGTATTATGACAGCAAAAATACCGCATTATAACAATAGAAATACCGTATTATGACGATAGAAATACCGTATTATGACGATAGAAATGTCGTATTAATCTAATAAAAGTGCCGTAATAATACAGTAGAAATGACGTCTTAATGCGGTAGAAACATCGTATTATTACGATTAATATGTCGCATTAATGTAGTAGAAACGCCGTATTAATACAGTAGAAATATTATATTATTGCAGTAGAAATGTCGAATTAATACGGTAGAAATGCCGTATAAATATGTTAGAAATGCCGTATAAACTTTGTAGAAATACCGTAATAAAATTTCACAAATACACCGTATAAACACGGTAATACTACTTGCTATTGACTACGTTTATACTCGTTTAATACGGTGTTTAAACCGTACCATCAATTCCGCGAGGGTCTACATACATATCTATGTATACATATTGTAGCGTAAAGTACTAATAAAAAAAAACAATAAAAAAATGGGAATTTATCTGGTGTTGACTGGTGAAAGATTTTCAAAATAAAACACTTAATTTTAACACAAAAATTAGTAACACTTGGTTTACTTTATTACACAGCAAATACACTGTTTGCCACGTGTCGAATATTCTTACAAAATGTTAAACTGAATTGGTTTAACTAAAAGAAAAGTAAAATAAATTAATTATTACTACAGTGAATTCTAATCTTAATTGAAAAATCACAAGCGGATAACTTTCTATTCTTAATTTCAAAAGCAAAAATTTAACGTCTTACTTTTCAGAAAACTTGAGTAGAAAGATGGTAAAAAAAGCGTCTTCTTCTCCAAGCGAATGGCTCAGCGCATGCGCTAATTGCGAATGACCAATCAAAATATTTCCAAGACTGTGGCGTGATATTTGACGAATAGCCAAATTCGATGCAAATAATCACGTGATATTGAACCAATCAAAAAATCCGTTAGAAATTTCTTAGCGATGTATCCTGAGTAACTCGATAGAGGTCGTTATATCGATTCAAGTAGCTAATCAATGCGTTTTTTGTCGCAGCTCTATTTTCAATGCGGTGAACTAATAGTTTAAAAAGTAAATTTTTGATTGGCTCTGAGTTCGCGGGTGGTCCGATCAGCTGCTAGGCGCTGCCGTCTGGTTGCGAGTGACTCAAGATCCGCGAGGAGCGCAAATATTTGACTCTTGACCGAACACATATATATAGCACTAAATTGCCCGATTTCGGTACTGTCTAGTGGATGTAACTTTATATACAAAAAAACGAAGTTTAAGATTTTGACGTTATTATTGACTACAAGTTGTTACCAACGTTCCTAGAAAGTTGACGATAATCCACAGCCGCAGCCTGTCTCCAACTTTCTGAGAAAATTGAAAGCAACTTTCTGTCAACCCTGTCAACTGAGGGAACGCCAGCTGTTGGCACACATTTTCTCAGAAAGTAGGCGACTAGTTGCCGGTAACTTATGGAAATGCCAACAATCTTTGCGGTCAAGTTGATAGCAAGTTGCTGCAGTTGGTTGCCACTAGCTTGCTTCCTACTTGATTATCAGAAATAGCTTATGGCTAAAGTTGTATATTAGAGCTCCAACTGAACTCCTCATTATCAAACAACTCAATATAATCCGATTTATTCTAATTGCAATCGTTTTTTGGTCGTTTGTCGATCAATGTTGGTCTATCAAAGTTGTTTGTGGGTTAATTGCTTTATTATGAACAAGTAAATAAAAATTAGTCTTAATTTTTTCCATTTAACCCCTCTACTTCAATTTTATTTAAATTTTATTATATTAATCACTAGAAAATCGTTCGTCCGTCATTGCCGGTTAAAACAAATAAAACAGTAATTTATTTATAATAAAAATGTCATTAAGAAACTAGAATATTGCCATTAGTAGTCTCAATAGAAATCATATTTTTTTTTGTATAATGATAATAAATCTTCCGATTAAAACTTAACTTAAAAAATAATTATATACATGTTTCCATTGATTTAAAACTCGATTTTTAAATTTCGCCAATATGATATTGACAGGTAGCGCCACGATGGTGTTAGATGTACGGGGTAACCCTAAAAGCCAATTTAGCTTGAAATTGATAATAATTTGATAATTAAAATTATCGAAATTTGCTGCCCGAATTAACCAAAAATTTGATAGCAAAACTTGGAAAAATAATTAGCGGTTAAGGCCCTAGGGATATAAGCATGGTGAATTTGCCCCCGAAAGGTATCGGCTTGATACTGCGGGGATTTTTAGGTACTAATAAAATATTAAGATCCTGAGAGTTTCAGCTTTTGAAACCAATCGGTCTTCGAGAAAAAGCCAAATATGTAAAAATCAGATAAAATGAATATTCTCAGAGACTATTTTATCGATTGACTTATACTCGGGATATGTTTTGGGGGTCGATAGTAGCTCCTCGGAAAAAAATTGGGAGCTTGATCGGTCGACAACAACCTCGAAAAAAATGACTTTTTAGTTTTAATTTCGACTTTTCACGATGTTACGGTTCTGGTACAACTATGAAATAATTTTTTTTGGATTCCTCATCCAATTTCCTATAGACTTAAGTGCTTTTAAAATTTTTAAAAAAGGTACGCCATATAGAAAAACAATAAAAACCACTTTTTAATTAATTATGTAGTTTTTTTTTGCAGTAATATTAAAATTATTTTCAAATTGTCGCTTTTAGTCATTGAATATGGTATGTTATCGACTCAGTCGTCTTATGTGCAAAAAGATCCGCACGACCGACGCGCCCACTGGCGTATTTGGTCGTATATACAACAGCTGACAAAAGTGTTGTTTATGATCTGAATAAGTGTTGCATTTGCTCAAAAATAGTAAAGAAAGTTCCGGGAACTCCCAAAACTTTATTAACAGAACAAGACATTGATGAGTTTTCTGCAGTATTCGATGGTGAATTTTTTACTGGTGATATTGTTTGTGGTAAATGTCGTGTAGAGATTTATAAAAAAAGAAAAGTTGAACCGGTGGTTTTTGATACTGAAGATGGATCTGAATCTATCGTTAGTGGAATGTTAGAACGAACGGAGTCTAGTCTGTCACACATGACATTGTCTCAGTCAAGTTCAGATGATCCTTCTTTTAGAGTCAACATTACTCCTACCGATTGTACAGAGTACGTTGAGATTCGTATGAAAAGTACTATTTCAACTCATCGATACTGTTGTCTTTGCGGTAATACTAGTGACTTAATTATTATTCCTCAAAAAGCCCGAATGCAGTCATTCATTAAGCGACGAGTCTTCATACCAGATGGAAATCGATGCTGTCGAAATCATTTAATAAACAAACGATTCTATGATGAATCTCTAAGTTTGATCAGAGTTTATTCTACAGACGTTCAAAAAAATGGCTGGCAGCGAAAAAAATTGCCGTTTCAAACAATTTCATCTGAAACTCTTGAAGACTTTCCAAAAATGACAAAAAATGATCTGCGTATTTTTTTCACTGGTTCCTATCAATTGAAACAGGCTGTTTCCTATTTAGCAGAAATGCTTGATGAAACAGGTAATCTCACTATTCAATATGTGAAAGAACAGTCAAATATACTTAAAATTCAAGTTCAATCCAGACACATTAATAGAAAGGTTTATAGATGTTTTATTGAGTATAAAAAAAATGCTATTGGTCCAAAAAGCATATTAAGGCATAGTTGTGAGTGTGCAAATGATCTGAGAACAATTGGATGTTGCTCTCATGTTGCTGCTGTTGTTTACTATTTATCACACGGGAGGTATTTAACAAAGATTTCAAGGCCTGCTGAAATACTTAGCAAATTATTTGATAGAGACAGTATTTCACCTGTGATTGAAGAGGATAGTGATGAAGACTGATAAAATATGATTATACGTTTTTTTCCTCAAGTATATCTTTCATTTGTTGTTATGTATTTATAATTTACAAACTAAAATCTATTTCCTGTTTTATATGTGTATAATATTTTAGTTGATATTATATGATATGACAAAATTTAACTGCTGATGCAGAGATTATTTTTGCAAATAACATTCAAGAACATATACAAACTAGAAAAATAATGATTCACACTTTAAACATGTAAATAAAGTAAATATTTGTTTAAAAAGTGGTTTTTATTGTTTTTCTATATGGCGTACCTTTTTTAAAAATTTTAAAAGCACTTAAGTCTATAGGAAATTGGATGAGGAATCCAAAAAAAATTATTTCATAGTTGTACCAGAACCGTAACATCGTGAAAAGTCGAAATTAAAACTAAAAAGTCATTTTTTTCGAGGTTGTTGTCGACCGATCAAGCTCCCAATTTTTTTCCGAGGAGCTACTATCGACCCCCAAAACATATCCCGAGTATAAGTCAATCGATAAAATAGTCTCTGAGAATATTCATTTTATCTGATTTTTACATATTTGGCTTTTTCTCGAAGACCGATTGGTTTCAAAAGCTGAAACTCTCAGGATCTTAATATTTTATTAGTACCTAAAAATCCCCGCAGTATCAAGCCGATACCTTTCGGGGGCAAATTCACCATGCTTATATCCCTAGGGCCTTAACCGCTAATTATTTTTCCAAGTTTTGCTATCAAATTTTTGGTTAATTCGGGCAGCAAATTTCGATAATTTTAATTATCAAATTATTATCAATTTCAAGCTAAATTGGCTTTTAGGGTTACCCCGTACATCTAACACCATCGTGGCGCTACCTGTCAATATCATATTGGCGAAATTTAAAAATCGAGTTTTAAATCAATGGAAACATGTATATAATTATTTTTTAAGTTAAGTTTTAATCGGAAGATTTATTATCATTATACAAAAAAAAATATGATTTCTATTGAGACTACTAATGGCAATATTCTAGTTTCTTAATGACATTTTTATTATAAATAAATTACTGTTTTATTTGTTTTAACCGGCAATGACGGACGAACGATTTTCTAGTGATTAATATAATAAAATTTAGTAATAGAATGCTCACATCGAGTTCTAGAGCTGATTAGATTTTGGACTTGATCGATTTGATAGATTCCGAAATATCCACGAAAAACGGAAAAAAACGATTTTTTTCCATTCTTTCGTTGACGATATGTCTTGAACGGATTATCCGATTAAGACGGTTGAGGTGGAAATCGACGCGTTTTATTGAGGTCTAGAGCTGATAAAATTTTAAAATGATTGGTTTAGTCGTTCCGACGATATTTGCAAAAAACCGTTTTCTAATTTTTCTTTCGTATTTCTTAAATATCTCAGAGTTTATTTGACTAAATGGTCTAAAATTTTTTTGAAAATCTAAGTTCAGAATATATTTTTTGAATGCTGCGAGAACCATCTAAATCGGTTCATTCATCAAAAAGATATGAGAGGTTAACATCCACACACACGCACACACACACACACACACACACACACACACACACACACACACACATATACATACAGACATCGCTCTGAAAATGTCGGAATAGCATCCTAGCACCTTCAAATGTCGACATATGATGAAAACCCGATTTTTGAAAATCGGGGTGAAACTAGTAACTTCTCGAATTTTTTAAAAATCGTCGATTTTCTCAGCGGGAAGTTAAAAAAATATATTTTCAATATACAACTTTTGGCCGTTTTTCGTATATATTAGATATATTTAAAATACAAATTTAAAATATGTTTGTATATAAGGAAATATACGTAAAATATAAGCAAAAAAAAAATATCTAAAAAATATATTTGAATTATATGACAGAAAATAAAAGTGATAACAATGGTCCAGGGTTGTTTATTAGGGTACTTAAATGTCCGGAACTTAAGGAAGTGAGCAAAATAAGTACCGGCATGACTCTGATAATTACCTTGTACAATTAACACCAGACTAAAATAAAATAGTGGAACCAGGATACGTTTGACGTGATCCGGCTGACAGGGCTGGTACTGACATGACTTTAATGCATGTCCTTGACAGTTTGAGACTCAAATTAATTAACAGGTCCATCAGGACATTCCTATGACCTGATTTAGCCATCAAAGCACGTACTGACATGCCTATGCCGATTACCCTCGACGACTCAGACAGGACTATAATAAAATAGTGGAACCAGGACACTTTTGACCTGATCCAGCTGACAGAGCTGGTACTGACATGACTCTAATGCATGTCCTTGACGGTTTGAGACTCAAATAAATTAACAGGTCCATCAGGACATTTCTATGACCTGATCTAGCCATCAAAGCACGTACTGACATGCCTATGCTGATTACCCTCGACGACTCAGACAGGACTATAATAAAATAGTGGAACCAGGACACTTTTGACCTGATCCAGCTGACAGAGCTGGTACTGACATGACTCTAATGCATGTCCTTGACGGTTTGAGACTCAAATAAATTAACAGGTCCATCAGGACATTTCTATGACCTGATCTAGCCATCAAAGCACGTACTGACATGCCTATGCTGATTACCCTCGACGACTCAGACAGGACTATAATAAAATAGTGGAACCAGGACTCGTTTGACCTGATCCGGCTGACAGGGCTGGTACTGACATGACTCTAATGCATGTTCTGGACGGTTTGAGACTCAAATAAATTAACAGGTCGATCAGGACATTTCTATGACCTGATCTAGCCACCAACACAGGTACTGACATGACTGAGCTGATTACCCTCGACGACTTAGACAGGACTATAATAAAATAGTGGAACCAGGACTCGTTTGACCTGATCCGGCTGACAGGGCTGGTACTGACATGACTCTTATGCATGTCCTTGATAGATTGAGACTCAAATAAATTAATAGGTGCATCAGGACATTCCTATGGCCTATTTTAGCTATGAAAGAACGTACTGACATGACTGTCCTGATTAGCCTGGACTCCTCAGCTCGGAAAAAATGTTAAATAGTAGGACCAGGACCTATTCGACGTGATTTGGCTGACGGGGCTGGCACTGACATGACTTTCATGCATGCCTTTGACAGTTTAAGGCCCAATCAAATTATCAAGCCCATCAAGATATTGCTACTATCTGTTTCTGCTACGAATCCACATTTTGATATGACTTTGCTGATCACCCTGGATAACTTAGATGAGAAGATGATCAATATGAGGATCCAGGACTGTTTTGACCTTTCTTTTGTAACAGGCTTGGTACTGTCATCACTTTTTTTGCATTACCGCGACGATTTGAGACTCGAAAATAAATGAACAGGTGCACTCGGTAATTACTAACCTGTTATCATTTACGGGGCAGGAAAGACCGGAAAAAAATAAAACCTCTTTAAGGAAAATATCACCTAAAGATTTAAAAATGTAAACAGTAATGTACTTTAAGAGATAGTATCAGTTATTCAATTATGATCTACACAATTATCATTTCACGTAACAATATTAATTCTTTTTTTTTTCCTATTGTACCTATGATTTTACATAAGTAGTTCAGAGCGACTTGGATGTATACAGGCAACCAGGTAATTAAGTCTTTCGTTGTCTAAAATTGTTACTTTTTCTTGTATTTGTTCCATTTGAATCGCAATTGTTTCAGTTCTTAATCTCTTTAGTAATATTAAATGATTAATATTATTTTCTGCTAAGTGATGTCCTTTAAATGGTTTAAATAATGTCCCTATCGCGAATCCATCTGTTACTCCAGTGTTTGACCTAACGGTAGCAAAAATTTCGATTTCAAACACTTCTCGATCGTTTAAAAGGACGGTATGACTGTTTCTTTTCTTTACTTATTTTTCAGAGTATCTGATACTATGAATAATCTCATCGTTTATTTGAGCACGAGTATAAAAAGTAATTGTTGCATTATCTGAAATTATCCCGATCTTTCTATGAAGCATTAGTTTACATAATCGCACATTAGCCACCTCAACTGAATTTCCTATCAAATGAAGGCTTTTTGTCAACGTACAAGTAACATCGAATTGATGATTTTTTCCAAATAATTCATCTAAGTACTTTTTCTGCTGGTTCGATAGATTTTCAGCACATACGTATCCGAGGTTCTCAACTGCTAATGTCAGTCTAAAATTATCACATATTTGTAATGGCACGCCGTTAGAGATTTGGACATAATCTTGAAGGTTCTGGTTATAATCCTCATACATGAAAGCACTGTGTGTCGACACCGGTCCCCAATTCAAGATGCTTAGAGCTAAATGTGATGTCAGATGAACGTTGAACGATACAAACTCTTCTCCGTATAGGGTTTCAACTTTCCCTACAAACTCTAACAGTAGTTGCTCAGCGTAATAAATCTCAGACTTCATCAAAGATCTTTTAGACGAAATTGCAACACCTTCAACAAGTAGACTCCAATGTGTTAATAATTATTTCGAAAATATTGGTTTTAATGTTGGTAAGCTGTAAAATAATAACCAAATTATCCACTCATGAGCTTTCCAATGAATTCTATCTGACAACCTTCTAGGAGTTCTAGAAGCTTCTAGCGATGGTTTGTAGGAGGTTAATACTTTGTCAAGTTGTTTTAGGTATGCTCCATAGTAAAGGTCTCTTCCGGAATTCACTGGGTTGAACCATAAATCACCAAACTGTCTGCATACTCCCAAGCCAATGCAGTGCATCCAGTCTACGTCGATTTTATGAATAATATCGAAACTAAGAATATCGCATATTATCGATTTTTCTTTCATACCCTTTTTTCCATTTTCAGCATGCATTAATGTATCCTTGTGATTACGTAAGCCTTCTCCGTAATAATTTTCGTTTTCACCTACCGGATACACTCTTGCATAACCTCTACCTTTCTCAATACTTTTACCAGGATGTAAACACAATCCACAACCAAAAGCTCCATTATATTGAGTTGACCCACGCATTTTCGGTCTTTGAACCGAGTCGCAAACGCAATTCAACACCCGACATTTTTGAGTAAATCTGTGGCCTTCAATCGTATAGCTGAATTCGTTTTCGTAAAGCAATTCACATTTACTGACAAAAGGCTTCAGGTATTCAGAAAAAAATTCTAGTTTACCTTTGCCAAACCACAAGCTGACCAACATTATATGCTTACGTCCATTACTGGGACTTAACTCGTTTAACGTACAAAGGAGCGGATAAATTGAATAGTTTGAACTTTTAAAAATTGGAACCTCATCAAGACCGAAATTTATACTGACCATGTCATTATTATTTTGTTTGTATAATTGACCGTCATAAATATCTTTAATTGCGTATGACTTTAAACGTTCTGCTGGATTAATGATTGAATCTTAATGATTTTTAAATAACTGGGTCAATTGTTCAGCTAAAGAAAGATGGATGAAGACATTTCCTTCCTCTAAATTTTTTTTATATCGAAGTCGATGATACAATATTTACAATATAACTTTTCTTTTTTTTTGGCTGTGAGGGTTGTGATCCTACACGACGATGACATTTAGGACAAAAATGATGAATAGCGATACTAGTGGAGTATTGATACAATATTTTTTTCAAATAATATTTTGATAAACGGCTCGATGATGAGGTACTTAATGCATCTAATAATTTTGAAATGATCTCACTATTCTTATAATTTAAACATCGTTTTAATTTGGTTGCCATAATTAACAATGCTCTAGTTAGCATTTCGATCGAAAATTTTTTTTTATTGTTATTATTGTTATTATCATTACTATCATTATGATTATCATTATCATTATTGTTATTCTCTTGAGTTAAGAAAAACAGTTCCCATTCTACAGCATTTTTTTGCTCTATGCTACATAGATCATCATCATCAGGATGATCTATATTATCAGTAGCACTATTAGCAACTGTATTAAGAGCATCACAATTGTCTTCAATTACTTCAAGCAATTCATAACTTTCTTGATCACTACTAATATAGTGTTCGTCACTGACGTCAAGCCCATCGTCACTTGATTCAAGCTTGTCCTCTAATTTATCATCATTAATATCCATGCTAAGATCTACGTGAGTCATAGAACAACTGTCATCACGTGTGTTAATCTCCCAAAAACAGAACAAATAAGCACAACAGTTCTGTACGATTGTCTAAAAAAAAAATCTAGTATCAATAAGTTTGAACAAATACACACTGCATAATCTGATGCATTAGACAGAGAGTCAACTGAAGTTCTGAAAATAACGATCAAAAAAGTTAGCAAATATTTACAATAGAGTATTTCATTAGGAACAAATTGTAATATTTGCACTGAAGTGCAGATATTGCAATGTACACATTTTATTTTATTGCAAAAGTTTTATTGGTCATACTAACCCTAGCAGACCTGAGTTACCGTAAATTCACGGTATTTTTACCGTAAATCTACCGTAGAATACCGTAAAATTCGAGTAGGTTTACCGTAAATTACGGTAAATCCACCGTAATTTACGGTAAATCGATACTTTACGGTGGATTACCGTAAATTACGGCGGGTATACCGTAAATTTATCGTGGAATACGGTAAATATACCGTAAAAAAATACGGGTGGATTACCGAATTACCGTATTTTACGGTAAATCCATCGTAAATTACGGAAAATCCACCGTACTCCACGTCTATTTTAATCTTATTTACCGATAGTAAATTTAATACGAGTTATTTTGTGATTTTGCGTCTAGAAAAGGAGCTACTTAACTAGAATTTTTCATGCGGATCTGACAAGGAACTCGTCAGGTTGACCTGATGACAAATAACTTTTTTTTCACTAAGGATATTGTGATGAAGTCCTGATAAGGAAGTCTTCAGGTTTGCCCTAATAAGGCAAACTATATTAACCTGACAAGATCCTTATGGTCCTTCAGGCAAATCAGAAAAAAATTCTAGTCGGGTAAGTGGTAGTTCTGTGAGTCAGAAATCGTCTGCGATTTCATTTTACTTAACTGCAGTCAATGTTTGTCAAATTAAAATAAAAATTACACACTGTAAAAAGTTTTTAGTGTTAAACTGGTCCCCGAGAACTACACTTTCTAAACATGAATAAGTGAAAATAAGTGAATATTCACTAATTCCAAGTGCGAACCGAACCACTGATTTCAAAAAGTGGTTCGGTTGGAACTCAGAATTAGTGATGTTCAGTCACGAGCTTAATCATTTTGAAAAGCTTTGTGTACTTTCGCTACGCACGGGAGCAGCCGAACTCGCTACTGACTTGAATGTCAAAATAGTGCCGGGTCACTCGCTATCTGGGCCCGACACTTGCAATTTCTTGCTCATGACCGTGCCACGTCGGCATGAGAACCCGCTACCAGCCGGCCAATCAGAGAAATTGGCGGCTAACTATTTCCTGTTGGCGCGCTTTTAAGCCAATGGGAAAATTCGTTACTGCAGCCATACTGCCACGTCACCACCGAGCAGCCACGAAGGAAGAAGACGACGTCTCTAATTCAAATCTACATCGTGCAGTCTTACTAACCACCACGCGTTTTTAACCGCTTGACTTGTCGCATTCGCTATCGCTTATCTATCTTGTCGCATTCGCTATAAAGTATTTTCTTACAGTTTAAGTGTAAATAAGTGTAAATAAATCTATAACTTATATTTGATAAATCTTGAGTAATTTTAATTGTTTTCAACCTTCACGCCATAACCAGATCCATTTTAGTTATCCTCTCATTTTACATTTTGGTCCTTCGAGCCGGATCTGGTGTGGGTTCAACAATTAAAAATTATTAAAATTTAAAATCGTAAAAAAATTGTGAGAAAAAGTGTGTGGTGTAATTGATCTTGAAGTGAAAATCGCTAAGTGCCGTGGGCATTGCTGAGCACTGCTAGAGTGCTGCCCGTGGTGATCAAATTTACACACCGGTGTAAAAAGACTCTTCAGCTTTTCTGATCGAAAACTTAGCGTCGGTTCCACGTGTATCGCGTCCATTTTGTATGCTACGTATATCTAAGATGGCCGCCGAAACACATTCGCTTTGCAAATGACTCGCATCGACACGATGCGCAACATGGCTACCCGCTAACAAAGACCCGCTATGTTGACAACATCTATGGAGGCGCAGATGAACTCGCTGAGGCAATTCAAGTTGCTCTCGACATAAAAAAAATGTGTGCCGCAGGATGTTTCCCGCTTGCTAAGTGGGCAAGTAATTCAACGGAATTACACGCTCAAGCCGCTCCAGTGAATTTACACTCAACTGGGATGCTACGCTATCATTGTTGCTTCTTCAAGAATGGAATTTATTTCGAGATGAACTACATCAGATCTCGAAGATTCAGATACCTCGCTAGAATCATGTACAAAATGATGTATCAATTGAACTACATGGATTCTCTGACGCTTCTCAACTCGCTATGGCTGCTGTCGTATATTTAAAAGTTACTGACGCTACTGGAAGCTCCAATATCTCGCTAGTGTGTGAACTTAAATAAGTTGCTCCACTGAAACCCACTACAATACCAAGAATGGAGCTCAATGCCGCTGTGTTACTCGCTCAACTGGTACTTTACGTCAAGAAAATCTTGAAACTTGAAAATATATCAATTGTCTTGTGGACAGACTCCGCTGTATCTTTTACGGGGATACGAATCAACCCAGCTGACTGCGCTTCAAGAGGTTTAACAGCAGCCAAACTAGAACAGCATTCGCTATGGTGGACGGGACCTAAGTGGCTCAGTCAATCAAAAGAAAACTGGCCATCTTTTGACATCCCTTCGCAGACGGTATCACATCTTGAAGAACGTCCAGGTCTGGTTTTTACCATCTACAAGGCAGATTCACACCCGCTATACACGCTACTAGATAAATTCTCTAAGTTGTCACCATTACTTCACACGCTTGGAATCTGTCTACGTGTCATCGCTAAATTAAATAAAAAAAGTGCCACAGTCCACACTGGCCACACCACTCGCTACAGTTGACCTGGAACTCGCAAAGACTTTGCTGATCAAGTATACGCAAAGTCAGTACTATTCGCAAGAGCTGAAACTACTGAAAAATGGTGATTCTCTACAACGAAATCATCGTCTCGCTAAATTGATTCCCTACGTCGACTACAATGAAGTACTCAGAGTCGGCGGTCGCTTGAAGAATTCGCTACTGGGTGATGAACGAAATAATCCAGTAATACTGCCAAGAACATCTTATAGGGGAGCTCAATTGACTATCGCTGATTTACGGAGATCTGACTGGATAGAAGGTGGGCAAGTTCCAGCCAGGTCTCACATTCTTCGCTGCGTCCGCTATATATATTGAAATTATCATCAATTATTCTACTGACGCTTTCGCCGCAGCATTTAGAAGATTTACTAATCGGAGAGGCGCCTGCAGTACCCTATACTCGGACTGTGGTACAAATTTTATAGGAGCAGACGCCACGCTAAGAAAAGAATTCGCAGCAGGATCGAGACAGCTAAAGGAACTTCAGTATTTACTCGCTACAGATGGCACAGACTGCAAGTTCAACCCGTCAAGCGCTCCCCATTTTGGTGACAAATGGGAAGCAGCCGTAAAGTCAATCAAGTTCCATTTTATACGAACTATTGGTGAATCGCTATTGACTTACGACCAACTCGCTACAGTTAACACAGATTGAGGCTGTGTTAAATTAAAGACCGATCGCTCCGCTACTCGAAGATCCTGCAGATTTAGCCGCTAACTTCTGAATTGTGTGTGCTACCAGTTCACTCTCCAGAAGACAATCCTGTCGACACCGTCGCCAGCGCTGGGGAGAATGTTCAGTCACGAGCTTAATCATTTTGAAAAGCTTTGTGTACTTTCGCTACGCACGGGAGCAGCCGAACTCGCTACTGACTTGAATGTCAAAATAGTGCCGGGTCACTCGCTATCTGGGCCCGACACTTGCAATTTCTTGCTCATGACCGTGCCACGTCGGCATGAGAACCCGCTACCAGCCGGCCAATCAGAGAAATTGGCGGCTAACTATTTCCTGTTGGCGCGCTTTTAAGCCAATGGGAAAATTCGTTACTGCAGCCATACTGCCACGTCACCACCGAGCAGCCACGAAGGAAGAAGACGACGTCTCTAATTCAAATCTACATCGTGCAGTCTTACTAACCACCACGCGTTTTTAACCGCTTGACTTGTCGCATTCGCTATCGCTTATCTATCTTGTCGCATTCGCTATAAAGTATTTTCTTACAGTTTAAGTGTAAATAAGTGTAAATAAATCTATAACTTATATTTGATAAATCTTGAGTAATTTTAATTGTTTTCAACCTTCACGCCATAACCAGATCCATTTTAGTTATCCTCTCATTTTACAAGTGAATATTCACTTTTTTCACTTATTCGTGTTTCGAGAGCACGGTCTGCTTGGTGTGGATTGACGGTATAAAATTTTTTCAGTATGAAGTATCAAGCGGCGTACTTTTAACACGGTATGAGTGTTTTTTTCACACAGTTCGGTGTTATTACTTCAAATTTTGTCCGATAATAAAATCTTTAGTTAAAAATTATCAAATAATACATAGATTGCAGCATTAGTGAATCATTATTATTATTAATATAGATTATTTCGAAATAAAAATTAAATATCTAGTGTCGAAGTAATCCAGGGGTTACATCGTCCATTGATTACATCGGACGTCGTGTAACTTTCACACCGATAGTGTTCAAAATTTTAACACCAAATGATTCATACCACATCATAGACTCAAAATTTTTACAGTGCAGTGATAGTGAATTTTAAACGTGTTACTTTGTGACTCTGCGTTCAAGGGATGATCTAAAGGGCAGTTCTGTGTATCAGAGATCGTCTACCATTTTATTTTGATTATTGCTAGTTACATACGTCAAATTTAAAAAGTTGCTAACTCTTTACTTCCGATACTTCCCCTTAACTTACCTATTAAACTCCAAGTTGCGAAGAAAGCTTTTTTTTCAGCTGTTGATTATTTTTTTTCAATTAGATATATATTGGTATCAATTAGTTATAAAAAAAATCCAGAGCAATCCCTGATCGAGAACTACCTTCAAAACTTAAATTTGAGAATACGCGTAATTAAATTTTAGCAATTCCATTGAAATTGTTTTGTAAAACAAATATCTGCATTAATATCGATAAGAAATATTAATCGTTGCGTATTACATAGAAATAATTGATATACACCTCATCTTGTTGCGCCTCTTCCAACATCGTTTAGTCCTTGATGGAACCGTACCTGAATAATTGTACATATTGTAACGTTTATATTTAACAACATCATTTTGTGAATACATATCACAATATATTATCAAAATTACGGTGAAACAATAAAAATCGATTACGATTATGTATTCAAAACTGGAAAAAATAATGAATATTTTATAAGTTTGACTGACAATTGTTATTTCTTCGTTGTAAATATATTGATTGTTCGTTTATCAGAACTGATCTAAAAGGCCATTTTACTACATACTTCTCATTAACTTTGATTGGTTCAGTTAAGCAATAAGTGGTGTAAACTAAAATACTTTTCTCGATTTATCAACGATTAATATTTAATAAAACAAATTTTTGCAACAAAAATTAGATCTGCCTCTCTGCATCACCACCTACTAAAATATATTCACAGTCATGACTTTTTCAATTCTTTCCCTCGCAGATTTGAATCACGGTGGAAACACGGTGGGTTTGTTCCATTTTACCACTGTGGTTACGCGGTGTATCCACCGTGATTCCACGGTGGCTTGACCACTGTGTGTACACGGTGTTTCCACTGTGATGACGCGGTCGAAACACCGTGGAACCACGGTGAAATAGCACAAAGTGGAAACACCGTGTATACACAGTGGTCAAGCCACCGTGGAATCACGGTGGATACACCGCGTAATCACAGTAGATACACTGTGTATACCCGGTGGTGAAATGGAACAAGCCCACCGTGTAACCACGGTGGATCCACTGTGTTTACACTTCTACGGTGTTTCCACCGTGATTCAAATTTGCGAGGGTTATACTATCATTATCATTATTATAATAATAATTATGATTGTTATCAAATTATCCATTATGTTCAATATCTTTAAGTCAGTAAAAAATATTGCTGCCTTTAATGGTAAAATTATCATCTTTTTGAACATCAAATATTTTTAACTATCATACAAATATTTAATATCATACATATTACACATACATAACATTCAATCACAAATTTCTTTATGCTACGATTGAAATCAATTTTTTTTTAAATATATTTAATAATTTTTATCAAAACGTATACTTTTTTTTTGTTTTAAATAATATTCAATGTTTAATGATATTCATTTGTCGAATGTCTTTTTTTGTTATATATATATATATATATATATATAAATGTGTTAAAATAATCTGTCATACTGTGAGAAATTGTCAGAATTATTTTAATTTGCAATGCCACGTCAAAAATACGCACTAATTAAATGGGTTAATGATGGGGTTTACAAAAATACTTATACACCAGTCATTCCGATAGAATGGATTCTTGGATTCGATGCTGAGAAATTCATGTCAGATGATGTGAACCCTGATGAGACTTGTGTGATTAAATGGCGTGATACTAAGTGTAAAATGAGCGAATGCTCTGTGGGATTCTGGTGTAGGTGTGGTTAATTCAATAACTAACAATTAACACAAATTACAGATAAAAGAATAGATCTTTATTAAACAATATGTACACTAAAACTATGAGAAAAATAGCGAATGCAACTACAAGATACGCGATAGCGAATCCGACTGTAAACGAATACGTGTATAAATTCGACACGTGGTCGGTAGCGGTTAATGACACGATAATTAATTTATAATTAATAAGACGCGAGCAACGATTCAATATATACTCAATAATTAGTAGCCTTGATATACTAGCTAATTATTGAGAATATTTAAACAGAGATTTAGCGAAGCGGTTCAGACTTATATCACACGAGAGATATATTAATTTGAGCGAAGCGGTTGGATGGATAGCTGAGTTTGTACTGATCGATGTAGATTGGAAATAGAGACGTCGTCTTCTTCCTTCTTGGCTGCTCGGTGGTGACGTGGCAGCATGGCTGCAGTAACGAATTTTCCCATTGGCTTAAAAGCGTGCCAACAGGAAATAGTTAGCCGCCAATTTCTCTGATTGGCCAGCTGGTAGCGGGTTCTCATCCCATTTTGACACGGTCATGAACAAGAAATTGCAGGTGTCGGGCCCAGATAGCGAGTGACCCGGCACTATTCTGACATTCAAGTCAGTAGGGAGTTCGGCTGCTCCCGTACGTAGCGAAAGTACACGAAGCTTTTCAAAATGATTAAGCTCGTGACTGAACACTAAGTATAGACCAAAACATGGATGGAAATGTTACGACGGAGTTGTCATCGATATTTCAAGTTAGAGTTTAGTGTATATTTTGTTTTCTAATAAGTTTATTAACCCTGATTAAACAAAATGATTTAAAATGATTTCACACGTTAAATGTCCATAAGAGACAGGATTAGAAATGATTTGAAGGATTAAAAAGTATTTAAAATGATTAAAAAAAAAATCATTTTAAATACTTTTTAATCATTTTTTTTAATCAGTTAACTGACAATAATATATTATAGCCCGACGATCTACTCTTGAAGAAAAACTTAAAAGAATAGCTGGTATGAAATCTCCGAATAGAGTAGTTGAATCTCAAAATTCTAAACGCCAACATGAAACTGGGTCAGACAAAGAGGACTATCTGAGAGACCATAGCAGCAAAAATAGCAGAACTAAAGAGAAAAGTAGAGAGAGCTCCAGAGAAAGAAGTAGCGGGAAAAGAGTAAGGGCTCGAGTGAGTAGAGGAAAAACTAGAGAGAGAAGTAGAGAAAGAATCAGAGAGGAAAGTAGAGGAAAAACCAGAGAAAGAAGTAAGGAAAAAAGCTATGAGCTTTCAAAAGACCGATTAAAAAATTGTCATTGGGAAATAACGCATTTGAAAACACATTCATCTGCAAATCAAGATGAATTTAATCGGTCACTAAGTAATAAACACGTAAGTATCACTGTATAATAGTAAAATAGACATAATTATAAATTATTGATCAATCCGTTAAATAATTACTATTTATACTTATTAATATCATGGAAAAATAATGATTATTATTTAGTTTTAATTAATTTTTTAAATTGTTTTAAGCCATCTACTGATGGATCTATGATTGGCTTCCTGCGATAACAAGCTCTCTCAACAATCTCTAGTAACAGATTAGTGGTGATAAACAATGTTAAAATTAAAACAATTAATATAATAATAACAATAAAAATAATAATAATAATAGTTATTATAATAATAATAAAAACAATAATAATAATAATAATATTAATCAAAATAATAGTTAGACTTAAATCAATAATTTTAAATTAATTTTTAAGGGTGTTGAGAACAGAAAAATTACTCCCACAGTGGTATCTCAAAGTGTTGTATCATCCAAAACTACTTTGCAAGATTTATTGAGAGGTATCAAAATATATTCAGAGACGTAGACTTCAATAGCTGTATCTAAATGAATTGTTACGATAAATACTTTTTTAAGCTATCGAAGCGAAAAATCAAATTATCGCACAACTTGAAAGACGGATAGAGAAGATAGAGAGCAGATCTGATCCTTCTAACCGGTTAGTTGTACAAAAACCGACGACTACTTCCAAGCCACTTGTGAATACTTCTATTGTACGGACAAGGACAACAACAGAACCAGCGGATGCAAGATCAGTATTATTAAATGAAGTATGTGAGAATTATAATCATAAAAAAAAATGTTACTTCACTATTAAATAATCTAGATTTAAATTGGGCGACCGGAATGTAACATGATTATTACACCTGAAGAGTGGGACACGGCTAGAGCAAAACATACATACACAGCTATGGCAATTTCACTACTGATGGCTGTGTTCGATACAGCAACATTACTGAACAGTAATTTAAAAGGTGGAAGAAGTAAAATAAATAAGGAATCCGAGAAAACTTCAAGCATTAAATCCAGATTTGATAAGAGCGATAAAATGTAAGAATGATGTAGACAAATAATTCGAATAGCCCAAGTAACACATGCTTGAGCAAGATTCTAGTACCAGTGCCTTGAGCGGACCCTGTCAGTAGTGTTGTTTTCTACGCATGGAATTTGCGCAAGATTATGTAGATAGAAATCGTCATCAAGGCTTGCGCATGAATTGCTCAAGGCAATGCGAACAAGAATATTGGAGATATCTTAAATACGGTGTAGTTGATTACGAGGGTAATCAGCACAGTCATGTCAGTTTGTTCTTTGATAGCTGGATCAGGTCATAGGAATGTCCGGATGCACTTATTAATTTATTTGAGTCTCAATCTGTCAAGGACATGCATAAGAGTCATGTCAGTACCAGCCCTGTCAGCCGGATCAGGTCAAACGTATCCTGGTTCCACTATTTTATTTGAGTCTGGTGTTAATTGTACAAGGTGATCATCAGAGTCATGCCAGTACTTATTTTGCTCACTTCCTCAAGTTCCGGACATTTAAGTACCCCAAAAAACAACCCTGGACCATTGTAATCACTTCTATTTTCTGTCATATAATTCAAAAATATTTTTTAAATATTTTTTTTGCTTACATTTTACGTATGTTTCCTTATATACAAACATATTTTAAATTTATATTTTAAATATATCTAACATATACAAACAACGGCCAAAAGTAGTATATTGAAAATATATTTTCTTTATAAATAAATTATATTTTCGTATGTTTTTTTTATATTTCTTAATTAAATAAATAAATCCTTATTAATTAAAATATCTAAATAAGATGAAGTCATAAAAAGGACGCTAAAATTGTGATAAATTGTGATTGAGTAAAATGGAAAGAAACGGATTATTTTGTCGTGAACCAAATTGTGTATAATAATTATGGGAAATTAATTAGAGAAAAATGATGAGTAGAAAATTAATTAATTAATACTTAAATTAACCAAAAATTAATTAATTAGTAAATGAAAATTTAGTGGAGTAAAATTAAAGTGATTTGAAATTAGTGTTACGTCCCAGCCTGTATGGCAGATGACGTAAGCTTTTACTTCCTTAATTACCGACCTGAAATCCTACTAATTATATCGAATATCGGTAATCGAGTAATTTCCATAATATTTAATGAATTGTATAAAATAATATAATATCATAATAGAATAATATTATTTTAGATATTTGAACATTAAGGATATGAGTAATAGTTGATAAAGTTATTTTTCTATATTTGATCAAATATAAATAAGCGCTGCCGCCTCGAGTTAATCCTCGAGACGTGCAGCTGCACAAACATCTATTTTGTTTAAGATAACTTTTGTTAATAGATAAGTGACTCCCCGAGTCGAAAAGTTTCAGCATTATTTCAAACTGATTAGGCTTAACTAAACTTTAAATGAAGCTGACTGCGCTGAACTGAACCTTACTTGAAACTGACTACGCTCAATTGAGCCTTAAATTAAACTGTTCAGCCTTTCAGTTGAAATTATTTTGAACTGATCAGCCTGCTAGTGGAATAAAGTTAAAGCTGGATTCAAACTGAATAAGCTAAAGCTTCAAGCTGACGTGAAATTTTCAGGCTGTTTTAAAACTGAACAGCCTACTATATAATTAAAAGGACACTGAATTCAAGCTGAATAACCTGTCGGTTATTCAGTTCAAAACTAGCTTAACATTTAAGCTTATTTTCGAGCTGAATAAACTGCTATTTAACAAAATTTAGACTTGAATTGAAACTGCCACACTGTCATCATAGAGCACAATTTTGACCTGAAGAACCTCAATTCTGCACTGATTTGAAGCTGATCACACTGCTACCCCTGATTAAAACAATCGATTTAAAGGGATTTGCAATGTTAAATGCCCATAAGAAGAGAGATTTAAAAATATTCAAGGTATTTAAAAATATTAAAAGGTATTAAAAAATTTTTTTTTTGAATCCTTTTAAATCGATTTTTTTTAATCAGGGACAATTAAACATATTTTTAACCTGAAGAGCCTGATTTGACGCTTTTGTCAGACTGAATAGCCTAATTGATTTTATTTTCAAGCTTAATTTCAGCCTGATGGTCCTGAAAAGTGAAATATGACGACCTTTCAGTCTGAGTTCAGACTCATTTTTTAATTTATTTTAAATAGCCACTTTTTAATTTTTTCTACTGTTGGTTAGCAGTTTATTCAGTCTGAATTAATGCTGAAACTTTTCGACTCGGGTCATTTGTTAGTAACAAAAGTGGAGAGATCGTGAGAATTAAGTATAGTCAATAAATATTAGAATGGATCATTCGAGAACTGCGTTATCTCGAATGACCCCTCCATATGAATCGATGTGCAGGTCTGATGCCCGAACGTATTGATAAGAGTTATTCTAGTTTTTCTCGATCAAGAGAAGTCAGTCTGAAATATAGAATCATCGAGAGCAGTCAGGCTCAGAATAAAACACTTAATTTCGTTCTCACCTTCTCGAAGCTATTGTTGAGAATAACTTAACAATATTATAATACCACAATTGTACGTTTCACAAATTCTCCAACTATCTCTTTATTAATTGAATAAAACAGATCCAGATAATATATTTAATAACATATAAATATAACTAGTTTATTTCAACCACCAAATGGTAGCTGTTCAACCCATTCTTAATTATTATTTATAATTATATGTAAGATTCATCACGTCCAATCTAAATCGACCGCTCAACTATGCCAGCGCCAAAACATCAACCAGGACGTAACATTAGACTAAATGTGTAAATTTGATATTGAAAATTTAGTTTGAATTAGAGTCATAAAATATTGGGGAAGTAAGTCAATGACGATGTTAAAAGTACAAAAGAAAGTAGAGTCTTAAATAGAGTCAATTTAATGTCAAATAAAAGAAACTGTGTCTGTGATGTAGATCCGGTGGACAAAAATTTGAGTAAGGTTTAAGATATGTCCAGTGGACAATAGGAATAAGGAAAATACGGATTAACGTCCTGTGGACTGTTTTTTAAAAGTAAAAATCCAGGAATACGGTTTAACGTCCGGTGGACGGTTTTTTAACGTGGGTGTGTGTGGGGAAAACGTCCGGGGGACGATATTTAGTTTGTCATAAGGAAACGTCCGGGAGACGTTATTTAGTTTGTCACAAGGAAATGTCCGGGAGAAGTAAATTAGTTTGTCATAAGATAACGTCCGGGAGACGAAAGAAAATTAGTTTGTCATAAGGATTAGTTGTCATAAGTATATGAGTTTGTCATAAGATTATTATTTGTCAAAAAAGGAAAATCAATAATAAAGCAAGGTGCTATAATAATTGAAATTGAAAGTTTAAATAAAATTTATTTCTGCTTGTTCATTATTCCTCTCTTCTCTCACAAAGTAAAAATTTTACAAACGACCTTGTTTTTTAATTAAAATTAAATTAACATGCGGTTCTGGAAGGCCAAGTCCATCTTCCAGTGGTACCCTAATATTCGACTATAATACTTAGGTGCGACCAGACTTGGCAAACTAAACACTCTGTCATAAAGTCGTAAAAAAACGGCTTTTTTTCTCCCAGCCGACTGGACTATTATTCACCGTGAAATGACCATCTAATGACATTGAACAAAGTATTCTATGCCGGTGATATAAAGTCACTGCATATTGACTATATATTCACCACGGTTTGACGATTCATTAACAGTGATCGCGAAACCGCCAGGGCTGTCCCCATGGGTTAGATTAGTAGTGACTTAACGCAACACTTTCAGTCACATACAACCCTTCTAATTTTAATTGTAAAAAAATACCATATGGCTTAAAATTTTCTGGGTAATCATGCGCTAGTCTCGATAGTTGAAAATCTATGATTCCTATGATTTTGAAAATACATATCGTCTTATTTATGCTGTAAGAATCATATCTCTGAATTAAGGTAATTCGAGGCATTCGACGTTACTAATTTGTCATCCCGATGAAAAAAGATTTTATATAACTGTGTACAGTTATACATGAATTATATACAATTGTATACAAAAAAGAATAATAAAATTACATACAAATGTATATATTTATGTATACAATTATCGTGAATTGTATATAATTATATATAATCGTTTCGAATACAGTATGTGATTACATACAAATGTTTATATTTGTATACAATTATATAGAATTGTATATTATAATATATAATTATGTATAATTGTATATAATTATATATAATCTATACGAAAACATTATATAATTATGTACAAATGTATACATTTGTATACAATTGTATATAATTGAATATAATCTATACGAATACAGTATGTGATTATATTCAAATGTATATATATTTGTATATATTTATACAGAATTGTATATTATTATATATAATTATACACTTATCCAAAAAATTAAAGGAACAAGAAAATTTCATAAATTTTTGAGTGATTTTTGGAAGGCTGTATTTTCGTGAAAAGTGATCGTATCGAAAAAGTTAAAAAAGCAAATTGAAGCTTGAAACCTCTAGTTCGAAGATCTCCCAGCAAAATATTTTTTTGAGACACGGTTTTTTCGGAATCATAAGAAAAAGGTCGAGACAAAATTTTTCTAAATTTTTTGGTTTTGTTTTTTAGGTCTACGGGGCCGGGAAAAATGTTTTTAAAGAAAACGAATTCATGGCTCGTTTAGGAAATTTATTCAGCTACAATTTGCTTTTTTTTGTTTCTCTGTACGACAATTTGCTGCTGAGATATCAGCCTTCAAATGAAAAAGGATTCTTTTGTCTTTGATTATTGATATCTCAGCAAGTAATGGTCACACAGTAAATTAAAGGGTAGTTTCATAAATTTGAATAAATTCCCTACAAGCTTCATTTTCGATTTTTTCGAAAAAAAATTTTTTTTCATTCTTGATATCCATTGGAAAAACCCACAAAAAATGGCCATTTTCTGGTTTTTTAGTCAACTCATCGCTACTCTGCAAATATTCAGTAAATGTAAGGTAAAGAGAAAAAAAAAAAAATTTCCAAAAAACGAAAAAAAAACTGAATAAAACGTAAAAAAAAAAAAAGTACAAAATTTCTTGTTTTATCTCGGTTTTTGGAAAAATTTTTTTTTTTTCTCTTTACCTTATATTTACTAAATAACTAACGCGAACATGAAAGAAAATCCGAAAAAAATTAATTTTTTCATTTATATAACGATTACACAATTTAAGGAACAAAACTTGTTCCTTCAATTGTTTTGCAAATCTTTGAGCAATCGGACCGGACAAATGGTTCAATGGATCAATCTGAAAATTTTCAGGGTTTTTTGGGGTACATTAAGCTGTAAAATCACCTGGCAACATCGAACTTTCCATCAATATTTGCAAAGTAGCGATGAGTTGACTAAACAACCAGAAAATGGCCATTTTTGTGGGTTTTTCAAATTGATGTTAAGAGTAAAAAAAATTTTTTTTTTTTAAATCAAAATTGGAGCTCGTAAGGAATTTATTCAAGTTTTCTGAGCTGTCCTTCAAATTACTGTGCGATCATTAGTTGCTGAGATATCGATAATTAAAGACAAAAGGATCCTTTTTCATTCGAAGGGTGATATCTTAGCAGCAAGCTGTCGTACAGAGAAACAAAAAAAGCAAATTGTAGCTGATTAAATTTCCTAAACGTGCCATGATTTGGTTTTTTCGAAAAAAAATTTTCTTGGCCCCGTAGACCTAAAAAACAAAACTCAAAAATTTGGAAAAATTTTATCTCGACCTTTTTCTTATGATTCCGCCAAAACCGTGGCTTAAAAAATTATTTTGCTGGAAGATCTTCAAACTAGCGATTTCAAGCTTCAATTGTCTTTTTGATACGATCATTTTTCACGAAAATACAGCCTTCCAAAAATCACTAAAAAATTTATAAATTTTTCTTGTTTCTTTAATTTTTTGGATAATTGGATTTGTATACAATTCGTATACGATTGTATATGATTGTATACAATTAGATATAATTGTGTAAGATTGTATACAATTGGATCGAGCCATTTTTTCTATCTAATTTATATATAATTTTCCATAATTGTATAAAATCTTTTTTCATCGGGATTTATAATGCCTTGTACAATTTTTTAGTGAAAAGGCAACAATCTGTAAAGGAACATTAGCTAATCGTATTTTTACTTAATTTCACCAATAATTCATACCATTGGCATAATTTAAAATTAGTTTGAGAATATATAGTATTCCAGTAATATTTTGAATCGATTTTAGTCCGGGCCGATATTTTCACCTACGCTCGATATTTTAGTGTTAAATTAATTATTCATATTCACAGACTCTATTTTATTGATAATTAAATAATATTTTAGAGTGCTTTTGTTTGGACGGGTCTTCTTGAGGCCTGGAGAGCTCACATGCAAACTTTGGAAGATCCTCCAGTAATGTTGTCGTTCGATGAGTTACTTATAGAAGTCAGAAAAATAAATCCTCTTGCATCTTTGGATCATTGTCAATATTTAGCGCATCAATTGCAAGTATGAATATTTGTCTTTAATAATATATCCAATATCATGAATAGAAACGAAAAATCCTAATAAAAATTTTGTATTAGATTTTAGGTGATTTAATCATTCTACAAGGTAATTTAGTTATATTGAATCCTGAGTGGTTTTGGCGTGACGTCATTGGTTGGCAACTGAATCCTGAAC
Source organism: Microplitis mediator (assembly GCF_029852145.1). Taxonomy (NCBI): domain Eukaryota; kingdom Metazoa; phylum Arthropoda; class Insecta; order Hymenoptera; family Braconidae; genus Microplitis; species Microplitis mediator. The sequence continues at coordinate 20,212,403 of NC_079969.1, forward strand.
AAAGAAGTCGTCTTGTTCGTACTACTGGTGTCTACACTTTAGAAGACTTTCAAGCACGTTGTCCTTGCCCAGCTAATCAAGCTTTGCGTGTTCTTCAAATCACAAATTTTTGCGTGATGGTATGTTAATTGAGTTATTGAATCGATAATTTTATAGCTTATTTAAAGTTACTTTCTCTTTTAAGTGTTTAATCTCAATTTCTGTGAGAATTAGTCGTATTAGAGTGTAGAATTAAGAAATTATATAATTAATTAATGAAACGGGACCGAAGTTTATCTCCATTTTGTGGGAGGCTATATTTGCGCCCGATTGGGCATATACGTGCTGCGGGGCTATTCCTACTTTTGTCACCGGCGACACTCTTAGCCAAATAATATAATCGATTGACGACTAAGGTGGACATTAACCGGAGGTATAATCAAAACTCCTCATGGTGGGTGGTGTCTAACCACAGCTACCACGAGACCATACTTCTCTAGGGCCAAACACTACTACCATCTCAGGAAACAAAGAGACTGTGATCGAAGTGGGTTTGGAAAGGCCCCCTGTAGTTCCAGTCTCCTAGCGCTGGTCAACATGGTTGCTTATGGATAAGTGGTAGGACGCAACGTCTCCCCGAACCCTGTGTAAAGAGCTTCCTCCACTTGTTCTCCTTCGGGTTCCCAACGAGCTATTATCCACTTGCTCATTCCCTGATAGATTTTCTACTTTCTAGCCTTTAGACGCTCTGATTATTCAAGCCCAATCAAAGTGTTGCGTAATCACAACTACAGTCAAATTCAAATGTAGTTGCACTTCCGGCAGATAGAGGCAGCACCTAACGGGGCCTAGTGTCATAAATTTAAACTTGATCATGCGCAGTGCGGCGCATGCGCATTTGCTGTTTCCTGCCTCGTGACGAGAAAACCGACGCCATTATGTTTCGTTTATATACTTGTCAAGTGTAAACACGTGCTCCAATTAATCTCATTATTTCGCACTCATCTCGCGAAAATAAATAAAAATAATCATCTAAATAAATCAAGAAATCATCGAGCTCCAAAATGATATAATTATTTAAATAATTCACAAATCAGAACTCAACAAAATAATTAATATCAAGAATTCAAAACTCAAATGATCAACGACCACGTTTTTGAAGAGGTTATTCCGACGGGAACCATTCCAGGTGCTTAATTATTCATCAATTAATTAATTCAAGTGTTCATATAAATCAAAGACTCAATTTAATAACTATCCTGATTATTTATGCTCAATATTTTAATTAAATTTAAATTCTCGCTCAGTAGCCTCTGCAATCATGCTACCACGTGTTCATAACCAGTTTAAAATAAGTGTAAATTATTATAATTAGACTCATTGCAATCAATTAAACTTAGTGTTTAATTTTCTCGAGATTTGATTTACTCAAATATCATACGTTTGGTGCTCTTAAACATAGTTATTGAAGTGTTCAACTATTAATCTCGCTCAGTAACCTCTGATTTCATGTTACTTATTATTATGACATTTCTACAATCAAATCAGTGTTCAAATAAACTCAGATTAATTACTTCAATTATTTCAAACAATAACTCGAGCTCAATTTTATAATTTGCATTCAATTAATGACGTATTCATGAGCTCAGACATTTAACAGTATTAATAAATTAAATCAACGATTTAATTTTGTAACCCAGTGATATTATGTGCTGTGACAAATAAAAACATTGTTATATTTTTAAATATGCGTATTTATCGAACATTCCAACCACCAACCAGTCCTGGCATGCATTTATTTAATTATTATTAAAACACAAAGCTTAGAGCAGCTCTGGAATAAATTCTATAATATAAACACACTAAAGGTCCAACAGAGCATTTTCAACGTCAAGTCTGCTCACCCCTTTTAATTGATGTTAATTAATAAGGGCGCCACTTGACGATATCTTTAGGGAGGTTTTGCGGAACCGGAGATGTTAAATTATAAAAATCAGGGTCATTATTAAATCTATCAAAGTGAGAGTGATGAGAAATTGATTAATACGACTGGAATAAATTAAAATTGGGAATTTATTATTAACACCATTGATTGATAAAAAGAAAAATACTTAAAACTACATAAATTAATAATCAATTAATAGTCAATTAACTAACCTACAGGCCCCCATTCCGGAAATTAATTTATGACAACCCTCGCAGATTCGAATCACGGTGGAAACACGGTGGAATTTCCCGTTTAAATAACATGGCAAATTTTTTTTCGGTTTCGACTTGATTCTTCGGTGTTAAAAAAATTAAAAAAAAAATGAGTATGAAGTTTCTTTAGAGCATAAAATTTGCTACAAAAAGGCTTATCCCGATGGAAAAAGATTTTGTCTAATCATATATGATTATTGAAACGAAGTTGAGGTCCACCCCTCTAGTAGGGATGAATCAACCGTCCGTTACCCATTTAAATTAAATGGGCCCGTGTCCCTTTTAGCTAGTAAGCTAATTATTTGGTAACTGATCCTGGTGTTACCCGGTTCGTAAGGACCAGACGACCGATTGGCTATAAATTTATATATGCAAAAGGCATATAAAGGATCGGGAGTCGTGGGGCATGATAGGTATAAGTTATATACGAGAAAGAAAGATAGTAGACTACAGGTGTTTGCAAAATAAGCCAAACTAGTGAGAAGCGCAAGAAATTATAGTGGTATAATAATAGTGTTATTATACTTACCTGTGAGGTGTTGTTTCACTGGTGTTGTTATATGAGAGCAATAAATAATTAAGACAATTGTGAGCTCTGTATCACAATTGTCTGGTACGGCTACAAGCAGGTATTGTAGGTGATTATCGCGGCAGGTACGCGCTTCTGTAAGCAGGTATTACAGGATAGGTCGCGGCAGGTACGCGCTTCCACAAGCAGGTATTGTGGGAAAAGGTCGTGGCAGGTACACGCGTCTACGAGCAGGTATCGTAGGAAAAGGATGTAGCAGGTATACATCTTTACGGGGTTACCGTCTTCTATAGGCAGGTACTATAGGCTAGGATGAGGATACAGCAGGTATGCACCTCTACGGGGTTGCCGTCTTCTACAGGAAGGTATGTAGGCTAGGGAATGTAGGTAGTTCTACGAGAGAATAATCATTGTAGTTAATGATTATTATATTATTTAAAAGAATACTTAAATAATAATGAATACTTAGTCGTAATCAGGTAAGTTAAAAGAAAAGAGTTAAAAGAATAAACTGTATTTATTATAAATTCATAGTGGTAGTAAAGTTGAGAAAAAGCTGAATAATAATCGGCGCGCAGGCCTTTTTATAGATTCACGTCGATGCTTATGCACCGACGTGATGCGCATCCCTTCCATTAAAAATACAAATGGAGAGGGATTATTAAATAATAATAATAATTAAGTATAGTCTAGCGGGTAAACCAGGTAACACGTGGTAACTACCCAGGGTAACTGCCTATTATCATGGTATGATAATGCGGATTTATAAACCTCGTTACATTATATATGTTCATATATATGATCATATATGATTATATATAATCATATATGAAGTTATATATAATCATGCATGATTATACATGGGGTCATATATAATTATATATGACACCATACATAATTAGATCTGATCATACCTGGTTGTTATAAGCCCATATATAAGTCTATATGTGATCAGATCTGATTATATATAAGTCTATATATAATTAGATCTGATCAGATCTGATTATAAATGAGTCTATGTATAATTAGATATGATCATACCTGGCTGTTATAATCTTATATATAATCATACATAAGTCTATATATGACCAGGTCTGATCATATATGAGTCTATATATAATTAGATATAATCCTACCTGGCTGTTATAACCCCATATATAATCATATATAAGTCTATACATGATTAGATCTGATCAGACATGACTGATAAAAATCCATATATAATAAGATAAAGGACTATATATAATTAGATCTGATAAGACATGGCTAATATAAATTCATGTATAGTCGTGCATAAGTTTATATATGATTGAATCTGCTCAGACTTTATCGGTATGAAACCTATAAATATTTAACTATATATATAGTTCCAATGAATATATATATATATATATTGTAACGGGTTTTTCACCACCGGGGATCTACCGGAGTGAAGTCCGAATACACTTACTGTTTTTGGCTACCTTGTTCAAAAATAATTAAGTTGGGCGCCAGGTGATTTTATAATCACCAAATAAACAATTATCAAAAATGTCGACTCAGGGTGGCGGATCGGGGAAAAGTCAGGCACTTAAGATTACGATAAATAATTGATCAGAATTAAACAAATAATCAGTCGTATTTAATCAAACAAAATCGTTGATCGGTTTCACAAATAAAGTTATCGGTTACAAAAAAATATAAATGCCGTTGTCGGCTTGACTCGATATAAACAATATTATCAAAAAAAAATCGTAGTTGATCGAAAACACAATTAGTTCATTGCTCAGAGAAACACAGTCGATTACGAAATTAAAAAAATATAATTTTATTGTCCGGAGACACACATACAGCGGAAGTATTAAAGAAATACTTGACGAGTGACGTCAGAGTATTCTTACACGGCGAGGTGACAAGACTGCTGTTGCGAATGAGACACAGATAATCCGTAGTTCTCAGAATTGCTCGAACGAAATAAAATAAAATATAAAATAATATTTTATTTCGGTAACGTTTAAATTACACGATCAAATAATTATTACGCGTAATTAATTATTAATTAATAATTATTACACGAACGCGGTTCACTTGTTCACTACTAAATTCACTAGAACACGTTGTTCAGTTTCGGGCCGAGGCTTCGGCTTGTTCACTTGTTCACGGAGTCGGTTATTATTGGTCGAAATTAATTGTCGTGATCAATTAATTTAACTAGTCGTTGATCCAAACTCGGATTGGTCGTTTTAGTCGTAAATCGCGTTGTTCAATCGTCGGGATCGAAATTGGTCGGAGTCGAATTGTTCAAATAAAATAAACGTGGCCGTTCAGTTCGGCGTCTATCCCGGATCTCTCGTTTCAATCCATGCGTTGGATCGTTTGCTCGGTCAAAGTCGGAATTTTTCGTCATAGATGTCACCAAAAGTTGCTCACCGGGTAATGATTTATTCTTTCAAATAATTTTTAAACCACGGGTCGATGTCGAATTTTCCTCATGTTACAATATATATATATATATATATATATATATATATATTTATATTAAATAATATGACAATTTTTTAATATCAAAGTTATTAAATTTTTATTCTGTCAACTATCAATCAAACTTAAATTCCCAATACTTAAAAAATGTTTAAAGATTTCGGCAGCAATTTAAAAGTATAAAGTCTCGATTTGATTATTTGAGTTAAGTAATGCCATAAACTTTTCTTAATTATAAGTGTACAACAGACTAGAGGATCAGACTACAATCCATCGATAACCAAAGTTAAGCAGCATTGGCGTGGGACATTGATTGGACGGGTGACCTCGTAGTAGAATAGTAGTCAACGGATAATAATTTTTTTTTTTCATTATTTAATTTTAACCACACTGTAAAAAATCCGGAGTGAATCTGGAGTAAATTAGGAATGAAATACAATCCGGATTCACTCCGCCACTCGGAGTTCCGGAGTTTTAAAAAAATCACTTCGCATGCGGAGTGAATTGGGAGTTTTTTTTAGCGAAGTGATCTCGGAGTGACGCGGATTTTATTTCACTCCCAATTCACTCCGGTCCGGAGTTTTAATACTTAAATAAATTTATATTAATTTATATGAAACTGCTAAACAATGTGTGTGTGTGTGTGTGTGTGTGTGTGGGCGAGTGTGTGTTTGCGTGCATGTGTGTGTTAGGGTGTGTACAGGTGTTTCTATGCGTGTGTGCAAATTTGTGCGTGTGTGCAAATTTGTGCGTGTGTGCAAATGTGTGCGTGTGTGCGAATGTGTGCGTGTGTGCAAATTTGGACGTGTGTGCAAATGTGTGCGTGTGCAAATTTGTGTGTGTGTGCAAATTTGTGTGTGTGTGCAAATTTGTGCGTGATTATAGCAAATTTTGAAGCAATTAATGTTAAAAACTTTTCAGCCAAGGTACAAAATGCAATATATGAATGCAGAATCAACTAAAATTAAAGATTTAGGGAAAAAAATTTTTTTTATAAGATTAGCCGGATATTTCAATTTTAGATAACTTTGAATAATCATTATAAACAAATGAAAAAACATTTTTCAAACTTTCATAAAAGATTTCATGAAAACTCAAGTCTCCGCAAAATTTTTTAAATAAGAATTAGATAATTTAAACAAAAATCTAGCTAAAATTTTTTTTTTGCGGGGCTATATTCCTTCAAGTGTCTAGATAACACTATAATTTATTCAGATGTTTAAATTAATATTTGTTCAATCACGAGCTTGATCATTTTTAAAAGCTTCGTGCATTTCCGCTAGTCCGGGAGCTGCCGAAATCGCTACTGACTTCAAGGTCAGAATAGTGCCGGGTCACTCACTATATGGGCCTGACACTTGCAATTTCTTGCTCATGACCGTGTAAAAACTGCATGAGAACTCGCTACTAGCCGGCCAATCAGAAAATTCATCTCATAACGGCGTGCTCGGCTGCCAATAAGAAAAATTGGCTATTAACTATTTCTGGTTGGCGTGCTTTCAAGCCAATAGGAAAATTCGCTGGGACAGCCATGCTGTCCACGTCACCACCAAGCGGGAACGAAGGAAAACGCCGTCGTTTCATCATCTCAATAAACAACGTGCCTTGTTACATACAATCTCGTGATCTAAAACCGCTTTCCATAGTATAATTAATTCCTGTGTGATATAATTAAAACTTCTACGCTAATTATCCTCAATATTTAGTCAGTATACTAAGACTGCTATTTCTTGGTAATATATTGATTGCGATTCGCGTGTAATCAATTACTTAATTAATTTTCGTGAATTTAACCGCTATTGACCACGTGTCATATTTGTTATACGTGATTCTTTTCTTTTATTGCCACATTCACTATCGCTTATCTATTTTTTTGCTTTTGCTATCTTATGTTAATCCTTACCAGTTTCAAGTGTATAAAGTATAAATGAAGATCTAAATTGTTTATCGTTAAAGTCTGTGCAATTTTTCATTGTTTAAAATTTTCGCGCCTAAACCAGATCCAATTAGTTTATTCGCTCATTTTACAATATTGAATGTTATGAAAAAATTATTTTGTTGCATACTTTGCTTTGCGGTGACGCCTAGGCACCGAAACGGCCACACGGAGCCAAACTTTCAACGTTAAATTAAAATTTTAAATTATGGAGCTACAACTCGGGGAGTAGAGACTTATTTAACTAAAATTTTCTCCTCTTTCAGGATCTTTTATTTAATGCCAGATATCTTTGATATTTTTCAAGTCATAGCTTCAAAACGGAGACTCCCTTTTTGTCTCTTGGTTTTTTGTTTATAACAAATGAAATTTTTAATGGCGGACAAATTAGAAAATACTTATTTTTCAGAATTAAATTCTGAATCTAATGCACCATATTTTTAAGAGTGTATCAACGATTTTTTGCAGAAAACTCACTTCTCTACTAGACTGGATGACAGGTCCAGGTGAATAGTCGAGGTCTTACTTTGACGTTTGACTATCAACAAATTTTAACATTTTTAAAATTATCTTTTCTAAAATTTACGCGGTTAAGTTTAATTAAAAAATCACTATGCGATAATTGAATATTTATTTTCTCAAATTATTGGAAAAATTTGTTTTTTTTTTTTGTTGTAATTTAATATATTTTTTTAAAATGACCGCAAAATAACCTCTTTAGATTGACGATATAATTTAATTTTATTATAAAATACAAATGATAACAGTTATTATTTTTCATATTATGAGAAGCTTTTTCTTTGAATAAATGGCTGCGATAATTAAATAGTAATTCGATTTGGTCTTTTATTTCAATTATTACTACCTTAACGGCTTATGGTACACAGAAATCTTAGTTGGTTATTTCGTTTGACCTCTAAACTGCATGATCAACGGGGCCTTGAAAATCCTATACGATTCAATATTTTTCAATGCGATACATTAGGTTTCAAAAATAGTATTGAATCGCATTGGCTTCCAATGCGATACCGATTGCTAGATCGCTTCAATACCAACAAAATTTTCTTACTCAAAAGTCGAGGTTTGAAATTTTAACATAAAATTGTCGTGTAAGAAAAAGTTAAGTTATGAAAATTAAATTAAGAATAAATTTTATAGTCAGAAAATTTATAAACTAAAAATTGCGTGTATTAATTGAGTCCTGAAGAAAATATAAATAAATTTGTGTGAATTTAGTCCAGGGGACAAATTATTAATTAAAGTGTGTGTGTGAGTTTAATTCTGGGGACAAATAAATTTATTAAAGCGTGTGTGTGTGTGTGTGTGCGTGGTCGAGAAAAATTTATTCCTGGGGAATAAAATTTTAAAATAATAGATCCAGGAGATCTGGCAAGTTGCCAATTAGTTTTAATTTGTTTTAAAGAAATAGGTCAAGGGGATCAGGCCGGTGGCTAATTGTGTAAGAGTCCAGGGGACTAATTTTAAAATAATTGATCCAGGAGATCAGGCCGGTGGCCATTAATTGTTTATAAAAGTCCAGGGGACTCAGTAAATATTAAGCCCAGACAGCATTCAAGTCAGAATGACTGCTTTACGACGTATTTTTGAAGGAGTCTTCAAGAAGTCTTATAATGACTTCTTAAAGGTGTCATTTTTAAGAACTCTAAATTAAGAGTTCTTGAAGACTTCATAAATAAGACGTCAGTTTTGTGACGTCTAAATGTATTCTTTTTTTAACTTTTTTGAAGTCAAAATGAAGTCAAAATTAGGAACTCCTTAAGACGTCATGGTAAGTTCATTCTGAACTCTTATTTGCGGAGTCAGAAAAAAGAACTCTTTGAGAACTCTTTGAGAACTTTTAAAGATGTCTTACTGAGTTCGCTAGGTGGCGCATTCGACATCTTGAGAACTTCTTAAAGACTTCTTTAACGTGTTTTTAAGACGTCCAAATCATAAATAGGAACTCATTCAGAACTCATCAAGACGTCATTTTGCTATCTGGGAGAATAAAAAGTCCGGTGGACAAAATTTTGTTATGAATAATTGTAAGTAAAATAAAAGCCCGGTGGGCAAAATTGTCATTTGGTAAATAAAAGTTAATAATTATGTTAAATTAATTTGTGTGTAAAATAAATTTAATCCCTCAATTTCCTCACTCTTATATTTTTCAACGACCCTGATTTCTATTATAACATCTCCGGTTTTGGAAGGCCGAGACTTATCTTCCAGTGGCACCCTTATTAACATCAATTAATAACGAGGCCAAACTTGGCATGGTTGAGATATACCCTGTTATAAGCACACTCCGATGCTCCGCATCATGAGTCGTGAAAAAATTAATTTTTTTTAATTTTTCAATAATGAATGTTTTTGATCGAAGAAATAAGGTTTTTTGCTAAAACAAACCTTTTGAAATGGAAGAAATAATTGAAAACCGAAGAATCGGTCATTATCCGATTTTCGGCTCAAACGGTAAATCTAAAGCTTCAGGCAGTAAGAAAAAAAAATCGCAACCATAATATGAATTCTAGTAAACTCAAATATAATTAAATTTTGATAATTGTGATGGATATATATTATTTATTCTGTTTAATTCATTAAATAGTGTGACATCGATGACGACGAAGTCGAATATGAGATACCATGCTTAAATTTTGTGGAACGACTTCGAGGACTTTGGGAGCCATGGAAGCCAAATTCAACATCATTGCCACATACTGGACTTCGCTTGCATCTTGCAGAAGCTTCTTTCTACCATTTAATACCTCTATTTCCACATCTACAGGTTTACTTCTATAAAATAATTGACAAAGCTACATCTTTTAAATAAATAATCTAATTAATTCATTGTTAATCTTGGATTTTCAGGTCCAATTACGAAAAGTTACTCAGTCATGGGACCCTCATGATTCTGACTTATATCAATGGTGGCGAGGTTCAAAATTATGCATAGGCTCATGTGAGAGCATTATTACTTTAGAGGAAGAAGACCAAGGCTATATAGAAATAAAAGTTCGTGGTTCTCCTGATTCTGGATCTCAGTGTTTCGCACTACTCGGTGTTATTTTTGATACAATCGATGCTACAATCAATATTGTAGCACCCGCATTATTGCTTGAACGACACTGGTTGAGTCCCAGTCAACTTCGAAATTATGATGAGGTAATTCATTCATGGGAACCGGCGCCTATACTATCTGCATTATTAGAGAAAAACTTCGATGAAGTACGATTTAAAAATCCGTTTAATGGACGCCAGGAAAGTATTTGGGAAATTGTGGGGTGTGGTTCTAATTTAATGGATAATTGTGTTCCGGGTACAAGGCAGCCGGTAAAATATATTAAACTCGGTATCCAACGAAAGTTGGCACAAATGCTTGATCCCCCTGACCCACATGGAAAAGATTGGTGTTTATTGGCAGTAAGACTTGGCTTAAGCGATCGAGTTGCTACTTTAGATAGCAGTGTGGAGAGTCCAACTCTGAGGTAAACAATAATACAATTATGATGTCGATGGGTTGATTCTCAAACCTCGTAACCCACAAAAAACAAAGTTTAAAGACGACATCAAAAACTTACCATCAGTACATTACATTTGTATTATAAACTTGATCTATAAACTGATTTTACAAATGTTTGACAATTTTTATGGCTTTCAATATTTCCAAATTCGGCTTAAAGTGAATAAATAAACAGATTGCAGTAAAATTATCAAATTCCCTTGAGTGTGAATTACGAATTTGAGCATTAGGCCATCGATATGCAAGTAATAGCATACCTCAATCAGTAACGTGTTAAGTGTGCTTTATACAGTTGCCTTAGAATTCTTGGATACTTTACTTATGTTATATCACATATTTACACTTTGTGTCATACGCTTAACCAGGTTAAAATCTATACAATTATAAAAAAAATTTAATTAGGAACAATCCTGAAGGAATATCCAGTTGACTCATTAATACGATGATTTTAATAAAAAATTGGTTTAACTTAAGAAACACTGGATATCAATTGACATGTAAGGAGATTTGTCGCCACGATTGCTCTTCAAAAATACTACTCATCACCCTATATTTTTTTAATAACCGTAGTTTATTCATTGCAAAAATCTTACTGAAAATTACTATATGAATGTCATTCGTTTAATAATCATCAATAACACTGACAAATCAGTGTTAAATCGATAAGTGTATGAGCTCTTTTTTCCACACAACTAGCGCTCTTTATCTAACGGGCGATGCTACATCATCGATATCATAAGAGCGCACTCTTAGGCAACATGGGTAAGCATTATGATAGAAATAACGGTTCATTGGAAAAAATTCAAAGTAATGATATCCATAAATATACCCATGTAATAATTTTCATCACAAGTTAATAGTCAAGGTACTGATCACAAGAATCTTTTGATAGATACTACAAGAACTTGCGCAAGATAACGTTCATAAGACAATCATGTAGTATTCATGTATTATTTTTATGAAATCATTTTTTTGCAAAAGACTCCTGGGTTTTTACGTCTTTATCTACCTAGTAGTAGAAGATCCAAACTAAAATCGACCTTCACCGTGCTGATAATAGAATAAAACTTATTTTATAACAAATTTAGTATATTAGAAAATATATTATAAATGGGTTGGCTAAAAAAATCCTGGACAGAATATTTTTAATTATTTTTTGAAAACTGATATTTCACAAAATTTTGCAACATCAAGATAATACAAGTATAAAACATATAGAATGTGCGGACGTTGGGTTGTCTATTATTTATCTGGACAAACTACTGGGTTGGTAGGAGTAAACAGGTATGTCAATGCCAGTTACTTTTACTCGTCATGATGATCGAAAAAATCTTATATCAACATAAGCGCTGTTTTATTACAAACACGTTGATATAGGGTTGTCTGCAAGAAATTTGGTCCTAATAGAGGTTGGCGAATTTTGAAGATTTAAATTTTAACGCGTGAGGACATGAGTGACAGAGAGATCCGAAGTAAGTATAGTGTGTAATAATAAAGGACACAACATTGCAGTCGTGTCTGATGGGACCCTGAATATAAGAAAGTGCGCATGCTTGGTACGTAAACTATGGAGGGTAGAAGTACCTCTACTACCCTCCATATAGTAAACAAGCAGCCATTTTGGGTCCTTTATTATTACACAGTATACTTACCTCGGATCTCGCTGTCACTCATGTCCACACGCGTTAAAATTTAAGTTTTTAAAATTCGCCAACTTCTATTAGGACCAAATTTTTTGCAGACAACCCTATATCAACGTATTCGCAATAAATTAGCGCTTATGTTGATATATGATTTTTTCTATTATCATGACGAGTGAAAGTAACTGGCATCGACATACCTGTTTACACCTGCCAACCCAGTAGTTTGTTCAGGTAAATAATAGACAACCCAACGTCTGCACATTCTATATGTTTTATACTTTACGTCAGGATAAAATTCTTTGTATGATCTTGATGTTGCAGAATTTTATGAAAAATCATTTTTCACAAAATAATTAAAAATATTCTGTCCAGGATTCTTTCAGCCAACCCATTTTAAATATATTTTCTAATATACTCAATTAAATATAAAATAAGTTTTATTCGATTATCAGCCCGGTGAAGGTCAATTCTAGTTCGGATCTTAGACTATATCAATCTTTCACAAGATATGAATGCGAGATTATAAGGTAAGATTGTTGTGAGAATCACACATGATATTCTGCAAAAGACCGTTGGAGATCTTTTGCTCAAGACGTGTTTGTAAAGTTACTTACGCGTATCTTGAGCAAGTCTTGCAACATTATGTAAACATTATGTAGACATTATGTAGCCATGCTGTTTCCAGAAAGGGCTTGTTCCATTTGATCATCATGTTTTCAGAGTGAAACCAGAGTGTATACTGAGGATATCCAGAGCGAATAGATACTGAAATCAAAGTGTATCCAGAGTAAATGAATACTGAAAAAAAGTTAAACCGAAATTCAATACTTTTAGAATATTTAACATTTAGCATTTATGGAATGCAAAAATCACTTTTTTTTATTATCTGAAACATACTTTATCTATCGGGATTATAAAAAAAATCTGGGCGTCGGTTAACCCTGCGGGCCAGCCCCAAAACTTCCCGCTGTTTTTGAGCTCAAGGAGCTTGAAAACATCACTGTGAATATATTTTCGAAAATGCTATTACATGGAATCATTTTTTTATGAGCTTTTCAAGCTCTAACAAGTTACGCTTTATGCTAGAGTTTGAAAAGTTAGGAATCGAAAATCATGAATGAAGAAGCGGCTTTTAAACTTTTATTATCCATTACGTTCTCTGAAATAAATGTGTTGAGGCAGAAATCAATGTCAGTGATCAAAATCAAGATTTGAATAAGTTTTGACTTAGGTCCGAGCAATAATATATGGAATATCCGAGAAAAGCATTAAAGACTGGGTTTTTCATTTTTTTGCTGACAATATGTTTAAAACTAGGAAACAAGTTATATTACATTATCTGATGATCGGAAGAGACTATAAAGAGAAAGAGTTGGTATGATTTCAGACACATTTTAGCACATTATATTTTGATTTATCTGGAAAAAATAACATAAGATGTTATTTTTTTAACTTTTCAGCGCTGATATCTTTTGAACTAATCGACCGATTTTGACGTTTGAGGTGGCAATCGGTGCGTTTTCTTGAATTCTAGAGCTCATTAAATTTTGAAATTGATCGGATGAGTCACTTCAAAGATAATCGAACAAAACCGTTTTTTATCAGTTCTTTCGCCAACGATATCTCTCGAACAAATTAACCGATTGAGATGGTTGAGGTGGCATTCGACGCGGCTAAAAAAGTTCTAGAGCTGATTAGATTTTGAAGTCGATCGTTTAAGTCGTTTCTGAGAAATCACTAAAAAACTAAAAAAAAAAATTTTTTTTTTTCGTAATTCGCCAATATTTTCGAGTCTGCTTGATCAAATGATCCGAAATTTTCAGGAAAGTTGAGGGCCAACAAGCTCTTTCAATTGCCACCTCAACCATCCAAATCGATTCATTAGTTAAAAAACTACAAAGAGTTTACACACACACACACACACACACACACACACACACACACACACACACACACACACACACACACACACACATACATACATACATACATACTGTGACGTTATTTTTCGTATGGGGGTCAAATCAAAGTGAACGTCACAAATACCAACGAATTTTATTGTATTTACAAGCATGGTAATTCAAGACTCATAATTTAGCTTACAGTAATTTACGATTTTATTACAGATTTTTGATTAAGTTATAGTTTAAGAATTAAATATGGAGTAACGTCTGGCTACAGTTATGAAATTTTGGGATAAAGAAAATAAGAATTAGAATCAGAATTATGGGAAATTATTATGGGATATGGTTTGAGATTAAAGTTTTGGGAAAATGATTGTTTGAGTTTTGGATTTTTGGTATTTTGAGTATGTGGACGAGTCAGTGTTACCGTGGAGCGGGACTTAAATTAGTCACCCGGTATCATCTGATGATAGAACCTAGTTCTATCCCTCTGAGACTTCTTGGTTAATTGCAGAGGTCTAGCTGAGATGCTAGTGCTCCAGTATATAAGGAATTTGACGGATGCTGAATGGGATCAGTTTGGAGTTTTGGTTTGGCAGGCCTCAACAGTAATTTTGTGACCGTTGCTGTTGTGGAAGCCGTTTGGTCATTTTTAAATTATTAGTCTGACAGGCCTCAGAGGACAAGTCATGACCACTTGTACCGCTGAGGAAGTCATAGGTCACTTAGTTTATAAGTTTTATGATCCCAGCTGAAGTCTGTTCCAGGAGAGCAACTGCCAAGGATATCCATCCTCAGAATGAGTTTAGTGAGTACGTTTGGCGAGGACTTGAGCCTCCAGTTACCGTTATAGTAAAGATTGGGTTGGATTTGAGAATTTAGAATATAGAGGTCAGTTATTGATAACGATAGGATTGAGTTTGGGGTTTTTAGAATTGAGAATTGAGAGAAAGAAGTCGGAGGGAGACCTTCGAGGAGTACGGACGTGGGCATTCGACTCTAGTCGCTTGAAGCGAGTAGACGTGTGCAGTAATGGCGCTACAGTTCAAGGCATTGTGGAAAGCTACAGATTGAGATTATTGATACAGAAGTATTATTTAAAACAGTGTAAGACGTTACTTGATATTTATTCACCAGACATCAGGTATGAAATAATTATTATAAATAATTAATCGAGTTCGAATCAAAAGTCTTGAGGTATTATGCTCCTGTTTTAATTAAAGAAAAGATTCAATATCTGAGAGAATTATAAGAATAATGTTACATTTTTAGAGTCACGATCATGTTCCATTGTTAATATTATTTATAAAAGAATTATAAGAAATATGTTTGATTGTTAAACTAATTATTGTCTAATTAACATCGAAATGAGACCCATGTACGTTAGTTTTACGATTTTGCTAAAGAGAATGTTCTAGAGTATCGAGTCTATAATTATCGTTCTAGTTTACCAAATATTATTTGATTATAATTTAGTTCTAGTTAATTAATTGATTTATTTGTAAGATATCGATACGTATCATTTAGACGTCAATTCACCTTCTGTTAAGATTAATTTTATTATATTCAGCATTCGTTATAGAGAAAAATATCATTTGTACTGAGCTACCGTATTTTATTTATTGTTAAATAGAGTTTTGAGATTATTGTTGTTAAATAAAAGTTGCAAATTAAAAATGGATCTACATGACTTTGGGGAATGATGTAACCCGGACCACTCCCTCTCTCCATAAACCTACACACTGAGCGACACCATGGCATACCGTAACTCTGTTTTTAGTTTTCCAGTCTCCGTTTTGTTTTGCTAATAAGTTCTGAGCATTTTGTTAAGTTTAGTTTTAGTTTTGTTTATGCGTGGTTTTGGTGATAATTCCACAGATCAAAAATTATCCAAAATTTCATGATTTACTGGTTTGGTGATTCCAGTGATTAAAAATTACCTGGCGCCCTATCCGTATTGAGACTGGAGGCTAAAGGCAGAGAACGAAGTTATAGCGCAGAAATTAGCGTCTAGTTTTTGTGTTATAAAATTGGCGACCAACGTGGGGCTCCCAAAACAAAAGACACCCAACACCTAAAAGTCTAGCACCATCCATCCATTTTTGTGTAGATTCGTTCGCAGTTTTTAGTTTTAGATTTTTCAGTTTAAAAACTCTACTTTGAGTATTTGAGTAATTTGATTTTTGATTAAGGAATTATGAAGAGAAAAATAATTCCAGCTACAGAATAATAATCGTTTTAATCGTACAAATAAAACAATAAAATTTCAGTTTACAAGAATTCCGAGCATAAAATGAATACTTTATTTTATTTCATCTTATTTTATTTCATTTTATTTAAAATGTTATTTAAGTTAGAAGAGTAAAAATAACATGCATGGGTAATAAAATTACAAAAGGAATCATATTTCGTCCATCGAAAAGTCTCGAAGAGATAAACATACGGGAACGATTCGGTCATAATTCTCAGTATCGAGTGTAAAAACAAAATTCTCATTGTCATACACTCGAGTAATCCGCTAAAGAATGCCGATGAAAAATTTGTCTACAGTTCGAGGACTTACAAAGAGTCTTTGTTAGGTACTCGAGTTACAGAGGATTAAGACGTTACAATGTTTAGAAGTTACAGTGTTGTAGTGTAAACAACAAGTCGAGGCATGTAAACCTCTCACCCCCCATGGAGCGAGGTGCAGAGTCGAAGACATCGACACGTGCCGCTACAGTAAGAGCGAGAGGCTCGCAGTTCCAGAAAATTCTCGGAAGTTGGCGGGGAAATGCAAGCCAGCCACACGTACCCTTAAGTGGGGTAACACTAGTAGTGGGTACGAGGACCTCTGAGAGTCCCTAATTGGCTAAGACGCTCGGGTAGAAACTAATAACCAATTACAGACACCCGAAAAGAATAATTTGGGGGTACAGCGAACATATCGCCACCACCCGATAGAGTCATCCATTGTCCATCACATCTTGGTGATTTTTCGTGCGCTTCAGACGTGTCTGCAGTTTCTCAAAATTTTATCAAAGTTCTTTGTGCTTAACAGCGTCCATTTTCCATTCAATTACGTTTAATACAGTTATTAAAATATTGCATTCAACTACAGATAATTAATCTAATAAATTAATTATTCATTAATTGATAGTAATATCAATTAATTACAAATTATTATTCAGTATAATAAATAAATATCTTCATTTGTTATACCGATTAATACAGTTACAGTTTTGTTCAATAATTATTCTTCAACAATTATTATTTAATTGTTGAAAAGCTACAGAGTGATTTCTTAATTGTTTTACAATTACTAAATCATTTAATTAAAATAATTTTAACAGATTTCTGTTAAATAGTTACAGTCTGATTTATTAATTATTTTTAATAATTAGTAAATTAATCAAGTCAACGCTACAGGAAATATTTCACGATAGATTCAGTTATTGTTTAATAAATCAAAGAGTGTTTATAGTGAAACAGCACGTATTTACAGAAAAACCATTCATCAGCGTCGGTAAGTCTTGAGACTGAATAATAATTATACCTAGAAATAGTTTCGCTGCATATTATAAAATACTTTCTATCTGCTGTCTACAACTTTTTCTACTCTTCACACTCTTTGTGCTCAGCTACAAAAAAAAAAAGGTAAAAACTATAAATACCGAATATACAGTAACGCTACAGTAATAAAAGTAAAGGAGAGAGAGAAAAGGGGCCTAAGCCTACTACCTCTCGAGTACCGGGTACACTCGAACCCGTGGTTACAGGATAAAATTCATTTGTCTCATAAGACATCGCTCTAGTATTCTTGTCCTTCTTTATTTCTCTACCCACTATCATTTTTCGATCTAATCAGCAAAGTAGTTTATCTTACACGGTAAAATTGCTTGCTAAAATGACGGGAGGACGAGGAAAATTCAGCGATCCGGGTAAACAGAAAAGACCAGGTGAACATATAGAAAGATCCAACTCCAGCGAGGAAGAAAGAGAATCGAGATTCCATTTTCAATCACCATTGAACCTGCTGTTTAACACAGGAAGTGGGGCTGAGGATATCGGTCTAGAGGATCTGGGGGCAACCAACGCCAACAGCACCGAGCCGCCAGCGGGATCCACCGGGGATACCCAAGAACAAACGCTACAGCCGCGACTCTCGTCAACAGATCGAGCATGTGCAACCCGCGTTGCCCTTACAGGTTACAGAGGACCGTCGATCACCGCGTAGACGACCCACGCGACAAGCAATACGCCCGAGACCTGAAGACTATGAATTTCCGGGTGAGAACGACATGGACTACGATCCACGAGCTCCAGCACCCATACGAGCAACTACCCTGCTGAACATGATGCATAAATGGCATGTACAGTTTAGTGGTGCACTCGACGAGGACGTTGAGAACTTCATCATGAGATTCGATGAAGGTTTAAGTATGGTTACAGTGAGAGATGAGGATTTAATTAAAGCCATCCCCTTCTCTCTACGTGGTGCGGCTTTGATTTGGTATCGAGGTCGTGTACATGGCTTCAGAAGATGGTCGGACGTAAAGAAAGCCATGAGATCCAGGTTTGCAGATCCAGACTACCAGATGTCGTTACGTGAAGAGATCTCGAATCGCACACAGGCCCGCGAAGAGCCAATAAGCCAGTACATCGCCTGTATGAATGGCTTATTTTCACGTACTGATCCGCCATGGCCAGAGGTAGAACGGATTAGATACACGCACCGTAATATGCTACCGTCGCTCCAGTTAGTTATTCCAGTGCATGACTGTCATTCCATGGACGAGTTGGAGAGTCGTGCTATACGCCAAGAGCGTATAATACAGCGTGCGAGTAATTATAGACCACCACCATTACCTCGCAACTCAATGTGTCCCTCATTTGCATATCAAGAGCAACCGAGACACTCACAGCAACGGAACAATATAGGAGATAGAGCTCCAGAGCACCGTGATCGCGATCAACGTCACCATCGAGTCGTTCAACTGAGAGCAGTTCAAGATGATAGAGAAGAAGACGAGGATGACGACTACTCAGAAGATGAGATCCTCGCTGAACACCTCGACGCGCTCCAGATGAGGAAACATGGCCGTCAAGCTAATAATAATTACCAGAAGTTCTCAGAGAGAACAAAACGGCCAGTTAAAGCAAACGATACTAGGGCTACAAAAGATTTACCAGAGCCCCTAGCATCTAGTATTGTTACAGATCACGAAAAGCCGGAAACCGAGATTCCAGCTCCAGTTTTAGCACCACCAGCTAACGAGTTCCGATGCTGGAACTGCGACAAGACAGGACACCGTCACAGAAATTGTCCTGACCCTCGACGACGTTTTTGCTTCAAATGTCGAGCTTCCGGAGTGACAACATCAAGCTGTCCTTTCTGTAATCCGGGAAACGAGAAGAAGTGAGTCATCCACCGACTCGAGACTCACTAGGTGATCGTACAGAGTCGGACAGGACTTGTCAAGGTATGACCGGCACCGTTACAGGTATTTATAATACTAAAGAAGTCGGACATGACGTGATTGACTTCGCTCAGTCAATCGAGGAAGTAGGCCACAGGCCACCGTTACCAAAGGAGATGTATTATAGTAGTCAGTTACAGAAGGATCTCGAAAGTAACATCAAGAAGTCACCCACAGCTTTCTTTATCACAGTCCGGATACTAGGATATCCGCTGAAAGCTTTGATAGACTCAGGGGCCTCAAAATCATTTTTAGGACCTGTAGGAATTGCTCTAGTCACTCAACTACGCTTACCGCTTGATACCGTGTCAACGCGACGAGTGATACTCGCGAACGGGGACATACAGCGAGTTAATCAGACGACGACGGTTGAGTTACAGATAGAAAATCAAACGGCTATAGCGCGATTATATTTAATGCCTTCACTATCCCAACCATGTGTACTAGGGTTAGATTTCCTCAGGGAGTTGGAGATGGTGATTGACTTTGCTGTCAACCAGTGGTACACTCGTACACAGCCCGACAGCAAGTTCAAGTTTACAGCAGAGACAGCCTCATCATGTGCTATCATCTGTTGTGGGATCCAGACACTCAGTCCAGCAGAGCGAGACACGTTACAGACGTTCCTGGATAAAAATATTCGTTCTCCAGGAAAACTAGGAGTCACCGAATTGGCAGAGCATGATATCGACGTGGGAGACAATCCACCAGTTAAACAAAAACCCTACAACGTCACGCCAATACTCCTGGAAGCCATATGGAAAGAAGTTGACAAGATGCTAGACGAGGATATTATCGAAGTATCCCACAGTGAGTGGTCTAGTCCAGTAGTCATGGTGAAGAAGCCAAATGGGAAATGGCGGTTCTGCATTGACTATCGTAAATTAAATGCAGCCACAGTGAAAGATGCCTACCCGATCCCGAATATGACAAGCATACTGGATCAACTAAGACGAGCAAGATACATTACGACCCTCGATCTAAGTCAAGCTTATTTCCAGATACCGCTTACCGAACGAGCAAGACCTAAAACTGCGTTCGTAGTGCCGGGTCGCGGACTGTTCCAGTTTAAAAGAATGCTTTTTGGCTTAACAAACGCTCCAGCAACATTCCAGCGTATGATCGACCAACTGATTGGTCCAGAAATGTATCCGTACGTCTTCGTGTATCTCGACGACATTATTATCGTGACGGAGACATACAAAGAACACCTGCTATGGCTACAGAAAGTATTAGATAAATTACAGCAAGCCGGATTAACGATCAACCGGGAGAAGAGCGAGTTTTGTTGCTCAGAAGTTCGCTACCTAGGGTTCATAGTGAATTCAGAAGGACTACAAATCGATCCAGAGAAGACGTCGGCTGTACGAGAATTTCCAGCACCTCGTAACATCAAACAGATGAGAAGGTTTTTGGGAATGGCGTCATGGTACCGACGATTCATTCCCGAATTCGCAACCATCGCGTCACCCCTCACAAAGTTACTGAAGAAAAATCAACTTTGGGAGTGGGGTACAGAGCAGGACATGGCTATGACAACTTTGAAGGAGCATCTTACTTCCGCTCCAGTACTAGCATGTCCAGATTTTAAGCTACCGTTTACGTTACAGACCGATGCTAGTTCAGTAGGACTCGGTGCTGCCTTGACACAAGTCATAGATGGTCAAGAACGTGTCATCGCGTATGCAAGCCGATCATTAGCTGACGCCGAGCGTAAGTACACCGTCACAGAACAAGAATGTCTTGCAGTCATCTGGTCAATTCGTAAGTTTAGGTGTTACTTAGAAGGATACGAGTTTACGGTAGTTACAGATCACAGTAGTCTACGTTGGTTACATAATCTCAAAAACCCAACGGGTAGACTTGCCAGATGGGCATTAGAGTTGATGGAGTACCTGTTTACGATTATTCATCGTAAAGGCGCACTACATCACGTTCCAGACGCATTATCGAGGATTCCAGAAGATCAAGGAGAAGTTCTAGTTGTCATCGCGGATGACGTGGACCGTTGGTATAACCGAAGGTTGAGAGATGTACAACGAAGACCCGATAAATTTCCAGGTTGGCGAGTAGATGGAGAAAATCTATATTACCACAAGCCATCAAACTTGATAGAAGCCGAGTTAGAAGATCTCAACGCATGGAAATTAGTCGTGAGACGGGCATCACACCAACGAGTGATCACCGAGTGTCATGTTACACCCGAAGCAGGACACTTAGGAGTCGACAAGACTTACAGGCGAGTAGCAATCCATTATTATTGGCCAAACATGTTCCAGGACGTGGTGAAATATGTTCGACGCTGCGAAATTTGCCAGCGTACTAAAGTGGAACAAGCACCACCTGCAGGCTTCATGGGTAAAAAGAAAGTGGAGGAGCCATGGTCAATTATCGCTACAGACATTATGGGTCCATTGCCAAAGAGTATGAAAGGATACGCCTATCTACTGGTAATACAGGACCTGTATACTAAATGGATTGAACTACGACCACTTAGGCGAGCTACAGGTACAGCGATAAGTGAAGCTCTAGAAGAACTAGTCATTTGGAGGTGGGGTAAACCCCAAGTCCTTCTGACAGACAACGGTACCGAGTTCGTAAATAGAGACATCAGGTCCTTAGCAGAGCGAGTGGGATTCCGGCATATGACAACACCACCATATCACCCACAAGCAGATCCAGTTGAACGAGTTAATCGAGTGCTCAAGACTATGATGACGGCATTCATCAACGAAAATCATCGAGAGTGGGACAAATATCTACCACAATTTCGTTTTGCCCATAACACGGCACATCACAGTTCTATTCACACAAGCCCAGCTTTCCTGAACACGGGAAGAGAACTGTCAGCTACAGGTTCACTCCGACAGGAGGTGGAAGGAGAACCAGAATTAATACATGGTCCTCTCCAGGAGTGGCAAGCAAGGATGCAACAACTAAATAACTTGCGAAAAAGTATTGTCCACGCGTTAGATACAGCATTTCAGAGGCAAGCTCATTATTATAATCAACGACATCGAGATCGTGAGTACCAGGAAGGAGACCTAGTGTGGAAAAGACACTTCTCACTGTCTAGTGGTTCTAAACACGTGTCAGCCAAGCTGAGTGATAAATTCAGTGGTCCGTTCACGGTATCCAAGAAAATATCACGAACAATATATGAGCTGAGTGACTTAGCAGGCCGAGTAATCGGAACATTTTCTATCCAACACTTGAAACCTTGTATACCTGCTATCTAACTATCTTTCCTTCTTCTTGCTACAGCTATAGTATGTAAAAAGTTACAGAGCTTAATAAGTTGTATGTTTCAGATCTTCGATAAGGCTACAGTATGTCGGGACAGGATACTAGGAGTTTGGAGAAGGAGATGGAGGGCCTCGAAGAGGTCCTGTTGATCGACATGTCCGTCGACGATGACGACATATCGACGGCTACAACAATGCCGGAGATTAATTTGGGAGACGACGAAGTGAGTAATCCCTCCCGGAATGAAACGCTACAAGATCAGGAAGCGTTTGGCTACAGGAATAGAGATTTGGGAGACGACGAAGCGAGCAATCCCTCCCGGAACGAGATGCTAGGAGATCAGGAAGCATCAGGTTACAGTCAAGAGCAGGAAGAGATGCTAGGAGATCAGGAAGCATCAGGTTACAGTCAAGGGCAGGAAGAGATGCTAGAAGATCAGGAAGCATCGGGCTACAGTCAAGAGCAGGAGGAAGCCAATCAGGAGGAGTATGCCAGCGATACAGGTACAGATACCGACAGCCTGTACGAGGGTCTACCAGGAGAGCTGCCGATGAGGCTCGATGAAAACACGCTCTGGGACCCTATCCGCCCATACGTCAAGCACCTGAGATGGCTTGACCACTTTAAACCTGGTCTGCTGAAGGCACTGGGGAAAGTAGCTGTTCGTATGAGCCACCCCAGAGACATCGGCTGTCCGCTCCAGGAATTATCTGGAGTAAAGTTCAAGAGAGCAACCACGAGTGACATCAGAGACGCTAATGCCACTCGTGACATCGGAGTGCAGGTCCAGCTGCTGACAGTTGTGAGTTCCAGCACTCAGACCGAACCAGCCGAGATGACGTTACAGACACCTATGGAGGTGGTACATGAGTCAATTCCAGCCACCCCAGGAACCGGAATCACAGGAGTGTCGTCAACCTCGACACCACCAAGCACCGTTCCAGTCAATAAGGAGGTACCACCAGCTCGAACCTCGGGGTCCAGTAAAGATCGACCGAAGTCACCCTCAGGATCAGCGCGCCAATCACTACTGGATTGGAATAAGAGGATACGGGAGAGGTCAGTAGCCCCATTAACTGTACCGACACCACCAAGAGCACCAGAAAGAAAACCATCTTCGGTGCAAGACAGGCTCCAGCGTGCTCGAGAACCGGCACACAGCACAACATCAGCTCTAGGAAGAGAGAACACGGCTCCAGCAGAAGAGGCGAAGAGGAAGCAGTTCACGTGGATGGGCAAGCCACGTCTCTGTTGGAACTGCCGCAAAGAAGGGCACCCATTCAGCGCATGCCCAGAAGCCAGGAAGACCTTTTGCCAGATGTGCGGCAGGGCTAATTATACAGCCCGTACGTGTCCTAGTTGCGGCGAAAAATGGAAAGCAATGGGACCGTACAAGAAGGAGTACGGAGGAAATGTTCCTCGGGAGCAGCTAAGGAAGGCTCCCCGACATCGAGAGGACGAACAGTCACCTAATCGTGGTCGACCATACTAAGACTCCGTCTCCAGGTTACAGATCAAAGGCAACGACATTGGCGCTACCGGACAACGATTACATGATTTAAGATTAATGCTACAGTTAAATAAAAAAGTGTTTCGTACCTCGCTACGGCGTCGTACTTACAGTGGCTTGGACCGAGTTGAGTTATGAGAGGTTGTGAAACCGTATGTTACAGGCAAATTTGCAAAAACCTGCATAGGTTTAATTAATAGTATGTCTCAGGACATACGTAATACCGCTACAGTTAAATATTTCAGGTCGTGGGTTCGAGAAAACAGTGTTAAAAGTTTCGAGGATGAGAGAGTTCGAACCACGATCATGGTAAAGAGAGAATCATCATAGTAACAGCAGTACAGTTCCAGAGTCAGTGATACAACGTATAATCAAGACAACAATCACCGTACCGTAAAATCTTCCCCAGGAGGACGGGAGTTGTGACGTTATTTTTCGTATGGGGGTCAAATCAAAGTGAACGTCACAAACACCAACGAATTTTATTGTATTTACAAGCATGGTAATTCAAGACTCATAATTTAGCTTACAGTAATTTACGATTTTATTACAGATTTTTGATTAAGTTATAGTTTAAGAATTAAATATGGAGTAACGTCTGGCTACAGTTATGAAATTTTGGGATAAAGAAAATAAGAATTAGAATCAGAATTATGGGAAATTATTATGGGATATGGTTTGAGATTAAAGTTTTGGGAAAATGATTGTTTGAGTTTTGGATTTTTGGTATTTTGAGTATGTGGACGAGTCAGTGTTACCGTGGAGCGGGACTTAAATTAGTCACCCGGTATCATCTGATGATAGAACCTAGTTCTATCCCTCTGAGACTTCTTGGTTAATTGCAGAGGTCTAGCTGAGATGCTAGTGCTCCAGTATATAAGGAATTTGACGGATGCTGAATGGGATCAGTTTGGAGTTTTGGTTTGGCAGGCCTCAACAGTAATTTTGTGACCGTTGCTGTTGTGGAAGCCGTTTGGTCATTTTTAAATTATTAGTCTGACAGGCCTCAGAGGACAAGTCATGACCACTTGTACCGCTGAGGAAGTCATAGGTCACTTAGTTTATAAGTTTTATGATCCCAGCTGAAGTCTGTTCCAGGAGAGCAACTGCCAAGGATATCCATCCTCAGAATGAGTTTAGTGAGTACGTTTGGCGAGGACTTGAGCCTCCAGTTACCGTTATAGTAAAGATTGGGTTGGATTTGAGAATTTAGAATATAGAGGTCAGTTATTGATAACGATAGGATTGAGTTTGGGGTTTTTAGAATTGAGAATTGAGAGAAAGAAGTCGGAGGGAGACCTTCGAGGAGTACGGACGTGGGCATTCGACTCTAGTCGCTTGAAGCGAGTAGACGTGTGCAGTAATGGCGCTACAGTTCAAGGCATTGTGGAAAGCTACAGATTGAGATTATTGATACAGAAGTATTATTTAAAACAGTGTAAGACGTTACTTGATATTTATTCACCAGACATCAGGTATGAAATAATTATTATAAATAATTAATCGAGTTCGAATCAAAAGTCTTGAGGTATTATGCTCCTGTTTTAATTAAAGAAAAGATTCAATATCTGAGAGAATTATGAGAATAATGTTACATTTTTAGAGTCACGATCATGTTCCATTGTTAATATTATTTATAAAAGAATTATAAGAAATATGTTTGATTGTTAAACTAATTATTGTCTAATTAACATCGAAATGAGACCCATGTACGTTAGTTTTACGATTTTGCTAAAGAGAATGTTCTAGAGTATCGAGTCTATAATTATCGTTCTAGTTTACCAAATATTATTTGATTATAATTTAGTTCTAGTTAATTAATTGATTTATTTGTAAGATATCGATACGTATCATTTAGACGTCAATTCACCTTCTGTTAAGATTAATTTTATTATATTCAGCATTCGTTATAGAGAAAAATATCATTTGTACTGAGCTACCGTATTTTATTTATTGTTAAATAGAGTTTTGAGATTATTGTTGTTAAATAAAAGTTGCAAATTAAAAATGGATCTACATGACTTTGGGGAATGATGTAACCCGGACCACTCCCTCTCTCCATAAACCTACACACTGAGCGACACCATGGCATACCGTAACTCTGTTTTTAGTTTTCCAGTCTCCGTTTTGTTTTGCTAATAAGTTCTGAGCATTTTGTTAAGTTTAGTTTTAGTTTTGTTTATGCGTGGTTTTGGTGATAATTCCACAGATCAAAAATTATCCAAAATTTCATGATTTACTGGTTTGGTGATTCCAGTGATTAAAAATTACCTGGCGCCCTATCCGTATTGAGACTGGAGGCTAAAGGCAGAGAACGAAGTTATAGCGCAGAAATTAGCGTCTAGTTTTTGTGTTATAAAATTGGCGACCAACGTGGGGCTCCCAAAACAAAAGACACCCAACACCTAAAAGTCTAGCACCATCCATCCATTTTTGTGTAGATTCGTTCGCAGTTTTTAGTTTTAGATTTTTCAGTTTAAAAACTCTACTTTGAGTATTTGAGTAATTTGATTTTTGATTAAGGAATTATGAAGAGAAAAATAATTCCAGCTACAGAATAATAATCGTTTTAATCGTACAAATAAAACAATAAAATTTCAGTTTACAAGAATTCCGAGCATAAAATGAATACTTTATTTTATTTCATCTTATTTTATTTCATTTTATTTAAAATGTTATTTAAGTTAGAAGAGTAAAAATAACATGCATGGGTAATAAAATTACAAAAGGAATCATATTTCGTCCATCGAAAAGTCTCGAAGAGATAAACATACGGGAACGATTCGGTCATAATTCTCAGTATCGAGTGTAAAAACAAAATTCTCATTGTCATACACTCGAGTAATCCGCTAAAGAATGCCGATGAAAAATTTGTCTACAGTTCGAGGACTTACAAAGAGTCTTTGTTAGGTACTCGAGTTACAGAGGATTAAGACGTTACAATGTTTAGAAGTTACAGTGTTGTAGTGTAAACAACAAGTCGAGGCATGTAAACCTCTCACCCCCCATGGAGCGAGGTGCAGAGTCGAAGACATCGACACGTGCCGCTACAGTAAGAGCGAGAGGCTCGCAGTTCCAGAAAATTCTCGGAAGTTGGCGGGGAAATGCAAGCCAGCCACACGTACCCTTAAGTGGGGTAACACTAGTAGTGGGTACGAGGACCTCTGAGAGTCCCTAATTGGCTAAGACGCTCGGGTAGAAACTAATAACCAATTACAGACACCCGAAAAGAATAATTTGGGGGTACAGCGAACATATCGCCACCACCCGATAGAGTCATCCATTGTCCATCACATCTTGGTGATTTTTCGTGCGCTTCAGACGTGTCTGCAGTTTCTCAAAATTTTATCAAAGTTCTTTGTGCTTAACAGCGTCCATTTTCCATTCAATTACGTTTAATACAGTTATTAAAATATTGCATTCAACTACAGATAATTAATCTAATAAATTAATTATTCATTAATTGATAGTAATATCAATTAATTACAAATTATTATTCAGTATAATAAATAAATATCTTCATTTGTTATACCGATTAATACAGTTACAGTTTTGTTCAATAATTATTCTTCAACAATTATTATTTAATTGTTGAAAAGCTACAGAGTGATTTCTTAATTGTTTTACAATTACTAAATCATTTAATTAAAATAATTTTAACAGATTTCTGTTAAATAGTTACAGTCTGATTTATTAATTATTTTTAATAATTAGTAAATTAATCAAGTCAACGCTACAGGAAATATTTCACGATAGATTCAGTTATTGTTTAATAAATCAAAGAGTGTTTATAGTGAAACAGCACGTATTTACAGAAAAACCATTCATCAGCGTCGGTAAGTCTTGAGACTGAATAATAATTATACCTAGAAATAGTTTCGCTGCATATTATAAAATACTTTCTATCTGCTGTCTACAACTTTTTCTACTCTTCACACTCTTTGTGCTCAGCTACAAAAAAAAAAAGGTAAAAACTATAAATACCGAATATACAGTAACGCTACAGTAATAAAAGTAAAGGAGAGAGAGAAAAGGGGCCTAAGCCTACTACCTCTCGAGTACCGGGTACACTCGAACCCGTGGTTACAGGATAAAATTCATTTGTCTCATAAGACATCGCTCTAGTATTCTTGTCCTTCTTTATTTCTCTACCCACTATCATTTTTCGATCTAATCAGCAAAGTAGTTTATCTTACACGGTAAAATTGCTTGCTAAAATGACGGGAGGACGAGGAAAATTCAGCGATCCGGGTAAACAGAAAAGACCAGGTGAACATATAGAAAGATCCAACTCCAGCGAGGAAGAAAGAGAATCGAGATTCCATTTTCAATCACCATTGAACCTGCTGTTTAACACAGGAAGTGGGGCTGAGGATATCGGTCTAGAGGATCTGGGGGCAACCAACGCCAACAGCACCGAGCCGCCAGCGGGATCCACCGGGGATACCCAAGAACAAACGCTACAGCCGCGACTCTCGTCAACAGATCGAGCATGTGCAACCCGCGTTGCCCTTACAGGTTACAGAGGACCGTCGATCACCGCGTAGACGACCCACGCGACAAGCAATACGCCCGAGACCTGAAGACTATGAATTTCCGGGTGAGAACGACATGGACTACGATCCACGAGCTCCAGCACCCATACGAGCAACTACCCTGCTGAACATGATGCATAAATGGCATGTACAGTTTAGTGGTGCACTCGACGAGGACGTTGAGAACTTCATCATGAGATTCGATGAAGGTTTAAGTATGGTTACAGTGAGAGATGAGGATTTAATTAAAGCCATCCCCTTCTCTCTACGTGGTGCGGCTTTGATTTGGTATCGAGGTCGTGTACATGGCTTCAGAAGATGGTCGGACGTAAAGAAAGCCATGAGATCCAGGTTTGCAGATCCAGACTACCAGATGTCGTTACGTGAAGAGATCTCGAATCGCACACAGGCCCGCGAAGAGCCAATAAGCCAGTACATCGCCTGTATGAATGGCTTATTTTCACGTACTGATCCGCCATGGCCAGAGGTAGAACGGATTAGATACACGCACCGTAATATGCTACCGTCGCTCCAGTTAGTTATTCCAGTGCATGACTGTCATTCCATGGACGAGTTGGAGAGTCGTGCTATACGCCAAGAGCGTATAATACAGCGTGCGAGTAATTATAGACCACCACCATTACCTCGCAACTCAATGTGTCCCTCATTTGCATATCAAGAGCAACCGAGACACTCACAGCAACGGAACAATATAGGAGATAGAGCTCCAGAGCACCGTGATCGCGATCAACGTCACCATCGAGTCGTTCAACTGAGAGCAGTTCAAGATGATAGAGAAGAAGACGAGGATGACGACTACTCAGAAGATGAGATCCTCGCTGAACACCTCGACGCGCTCCAGATGAGGAAACATGGCCGTCAAGCTAATAATAATTACCAGAAGTTCTCAGAGAGAACAAAACGGCCAGTTAAAGCAAACGATACTAGGGCTACAAAAGATTTACCAGAGCCCCTAGCATCTAGTATTGTTACAGATCACGAAAAGCCGGAAACCGAGATTCCAGCTCCAGTTTTAGCACCACCAGCTAACGAGTTCCGATGCTGGAACTGCGACAAGACAGGACACCGTCACAGAAATTGTCCTGACCCTCGACGACGTTTTTGCTTCAAATGTCGAGCTTCCGGAGTGACAACATCAAGCTGTCCTTTCTGTAATCCGGGAAACGAGAAGAAGTGAGTCATCCACCGACTCGAGACTCACTAGGTGATCGTACAGAGTCGGACAGGACTTGTCAAGGTATGACCGGCACCGTTACAGGTATTTATAATACTAAAGAAGTCGGACATGACGTGATTGACTTCGCTCAGTCAATCGAGGAAGTAGGCCACAGGCCACCGTTACCAAAGGAGATGTATTATAGTAGTCAGTTACAGAAGGATCTCGAAAGTAACATCAAGAAGTCACCCACAGCTTTCTTTATCACAGTCCGGATACTAGGATATCCGCTGAAAGCTTTGATAGACTCAGGGGCCTCAAAATCATTTTTAGGACCTGTAGGAATTGCTCTAGTCACTCAACTACGCTTACCGCTTGATACCGTGTCAACGCGACGAGTGATACTCGCGAACGGGGACATACAGCGAGTTAATCAGACGACGACGGTTGAGTTACAGATAGAAAATCAAACGGCTATAGCGCGATTATATTTAATGCCTTCACTATCCCAACCATGTGTACTAGGGTTAGATTTCCTCAGGGAGTTGGAGATGGTGATTGACTTTGCTGTCAACCAGTGGTACACTCGTACACAGCCCGACAGCAAGTTCAAGTTTACAGCAGAGACAGCCTCATCATGTGCTATCATCTGTTGTGGGATCCAGACACTCAGTCCAGCAGAGCGAGACACGTTACAGACGTTCCTGGATAAAAATATTCGTTCTCCAGGAAAACTAGGAGTCACCGAATTGGCAGAGCATGATATCGACGTGGGAGACAATCCACCAGTTAAACAAAAACCCTACAACGTCACGCCAATACTCCTGGAAGCCATATGGAAAGAAGTTGACAAGATGCTAGACGAGGATATTATCGAAGTATCCCACAGTGAGTGGTCTAGTCCAGTAGTCATGGTGAAGAAGCCAAATGGGAAATGGCGGTTCTGCATTGACTATCGTAAATTAAATGCAGCCACAGTGAAAGATGCCTACCCGATCCCGAATATGACAAGCATACTGGATCAACTAAGACGAGCAAGATACATTACGACCCTCGATCTAAGTCAAGCTTATTTCCAGATACCGCTTACCGAACGAGCAAGACCTAAAACTGCGTTCGTAGTGCCGGGTCGCGGACTGTTCCAGTTTAAAAGAATGCTTTTTGGCTTAACAAACGCTCCAGCAACATTCCAGCGTATGATCGACCAACTGATTGGTCCAGAAATGTATCCGTACGTCTTCGTGTATCTCGACGACATTATTATCGTGACGGAGACATACAAAGAACACCTGCTATGGCTACAGAAAGTATTAGATAAATTACAGCAAGCCGGATTAACGATCAACCGGGAGAAGAGCGAGTTTTGTTGCTCAGAAGTTCGCTACCTAGGGTTCATAGTGAATTCAGAAGGACTACAAATCGATCCAGAGAAGACGTCGGCTGTACGAGAATTTCCAGCACCTCGTAACATCAAACAGATGAGAAGGTTTTTGGGAATGGCGTCATGGTACCGACGATTCATTCCCGAATTCGCAACCATCGCGTCACCCCTCACAAAGTTACTGAAGAAAAATCAACTTTGGGAGTGGGGTACAGAGCAGGACATGGCTATGACAACTTTGAAGGAGCATCTTACTTCCGCTCCAGTACTAGCATGTCCAGATTTTAAGCTACCGTTTACGTTACAGACCGATGCTAGTTCAGTAGGACTCGGTGCTGCCTTGACACAAGTCATAGATGGTCAAGAACGTGTCATCGCGTATGCAAGCCGATCATTAGCTGACGCCGAGCGTAAGTACACCGTCACAGAACAAGAATGTCTTGCAGTCATCTGGTCAATTCGTAAGTTTAGGTGTTACTTAGAAGGATACGAGTTTACGGTAGTTACAGATCACAGTAGTCTACGTTGGTTACATAATCTCAAAAACCCAACGGGTAGACTTGCCAGATGGGCATTAGAGTTGATGGAGTACCTGTTTACGATTATTCATCGTAAAGGCGCACTACATCACGTTCCAGACGCATTATCGAGGATTCCAGAAGATCAAGGAGAAGTTCTAGTTGTCATCGCGGATGACGTGGACCGTTGGTATAACCGAAGGTTGAGAGATGTACAACGAAGACCCGATAAATTTCCAGGTTGGCGAGTAGATGGAGAAAATCTATATTACCACAAGCCATCAAACTTGATAGAAGCCGAGTTAGAAGATCTCAACGCATGGAAATTAGTCGTGAGACGGGCATCACACCAACGAGTGATCACCGAGTGTCATGTTACACCCGAAGCAGGACACTTAGGAGTCGACAAGACTTACAGGCGAGTAGCAATCCATTATTATTGGCCAAACATGTTCCAGGACGTGGTGAAATATGTTCGACGCTGCGAAATTTGCCAGCGTACTAAAGTGGAACAAGCACCACCTGCAGGCTTCATGGGTAAAAAGAAAGTGGAGGAGCCATGGTCAATTATCGCTACAGACATTATGGGTCCATTGCCAAAGAGTATGAAAGGATACGCCTATCTACTGGTAATACAGGACCTGTATACTAAATGGATTGAACTACGACCACTTAGGCGAGCTACAGGTACAGCGATAAGTGAAGCTCTAGAAGAACTAGTCATTTGGAGGTGGGGTAAACCCCAAGTCCTTCTGACAGACAACGGTACCGAGTTCGTAAATAGAGACATCAGGTCCTTAGCAGAGCGAGTGGGATTCCGGCATATGACAACACCACCATATCACCCACAAGCAGATCCAGTTGAACGAGTTAATCGAGTGCTCAAGACTATGATGACGGCATTCATCAACGAAAATCATCGAGAGTGGGACAAATATCTACCACAATTTCGTTTTGCCCATAACACGGCACATCACAGTTCTATTCACACAAGCCCAGCTTTCCTGAACACGGGAAGAGAACTGTCAGCTACAGGTTCACTCCGACAGGAGGTGGAAGGAGAACCAGAATTAATACATGGTCCTCTCCAGGAGTGGCAAGCAAGGATGCAACAACTAAATAACTTGCGAAAAAGTATTGTCCACGCGTTAGATACAGCATTTCAGAGGCAAGCTCATTATTATAATCAACGACATCGAGATCGTGAGTACCAGGAAGGAGACCTAGTGTGGAAAAGACACTTCTCACTGTCTAGTGGTTCTAAACACGTGTCAGCCAAGCTGAGTGATAAATTCAGTGGTCCGTTCACGGTATCCAAGAAAATATCACGAACAATATATGAGCTGAGTGACTTAGCAGGCCGAGTAATCGGAACATTTTCTATCCAACACTTGAAACCTTGTATACCTGCTATCTAACTATCTTTCCTTCTTCTTGCTACAGCTATAGTATGTAAAAAGTTACAGAGCTTAATAAGTTGTATGTTTCAGATCTTCGATAAGGCTACAGTATGTCGGGACAGGATACTAGGAGTTTGGAGAAGGAGATGGAGGGCCTCGAAGAGGTCCTGTTGATCGACATGTCCGTCGACGATGACGACATATCGACGGCTACAACAATGCCGGAGATTAATTTGGGAGACGACGAAGTGAGTAATCCCTCCCGGAATGAAACGCTACAAGATCAGGAAGCGTTTGGCTACAGGAATAGAGATTTGGGAGACGACGAAGCGAGCAATCCCTCCCGGAACGAGATGCTAGGAGATCAGGAAGCATCAGGTTACAGTCAAGAGCAGGAAGAGATGCTAGGAGATCAGGAAGCATCAGGTTACAGTCAAGGGCAGGAAGAGATGCTAGAAGATCAGGAAGCATCGGGCTACAGTCAAGAGCAGGAGGAAGCCAATCAGGAGGAGTATGCCAGCGATACAGGTACAGATACCGACAGCCTGTACGAGGGTCTACCAGGAGAGCTGCCGATGAGGCTCGATGAAAACACGCTCTGGGACCCTATCCGCCCATACGTCAAGCACCTGAGATGGCTTGACCACTTTAAACCTGGTCTGCTGAAGGCACTGGGGAAAGTAGCTGTTCGTATGAGCCACCCCAGAGACATCGGCTGTCCGCTCCAGGAATTATCTGGAGTAAAGTTCAAGAGAGCAACCACGAGTGACATCAGAGACGCTAATGCCACTCGTGACATCGGAGTGCAGGTCCAGCTGCTGACAGTTGTGAGTTCCAGCACTCAGACCGAACCAGCCGAGATGACGTTACAGACACCTATGGAGGTGGTACATGAGTCAATTCCAGCCACCCCAGGAACCGGAATCACAGGAGTGTCGTCAACCTCGACACCACCAAGCACCGTTCCAGTCAATAAGGAGGTACCACCAGCTCGAACCTCGGGGTCCAGTAAAGATCGACCGAAGTCACCCTCAGGATCAGCGCGCCAATCACTACTGGATTGGAATAAGAGGATACGGGAGAGGTCAGTAGCCCCATTAACTGTACCGACACCACCAAGAGCACCAGAAAGAAAACCATCTTCGGTGCAAGACAGGCTCCAGCGTGCTCGAGAACCGGCACACAGCACAACATCAGCTCTAGGAAGAGAGAACACGGCTCCAGCAGAAGAGGCGAAGAGGAAGCAGTTCACGTGGATGGGCAAGCCACGTCTCTGTTGGAACTGCCGCAAAGAAGGGCACCCATTCAGCGCATGCCCAGAAGCCAGGAAGACCTTTTGCCAGATGTGCGGCAGGGCTAATTATACAGCCCGTACGTGTCCTAGTTGCGGCGAAAAATGGAAAGCAATGGGACCGTACAAGAAGGAGTACGGAGGAAATGTTCCTCGGGAGCAGCTAAGGAAGGCTCCCCGACATCGAGAGGACGAACAGTCACCTAATCGTGGTCGACCATACTAAGACTCCGTCTCCAGGTTACAGATCAAAGGCAACGACATTGGCGCTACCGGACAACGATTACATGATTTAAGATTAATGCTACAGTTAAATAAAAAAGTGTTTCGTACCTCGCTACGGCGTCGTACTTACAGTGGCTTGGACCGAGTTGAGTTATGAGAGGTTGTGAAACCGTATGTTACAGGCAAATTTGCAAAAACCTGCATAGGTTTAATTAATAGTATGTCTCAGGACATACGTAATACCGCTACAGTTAAATATTTCAGGTCGTGGGTTCGAGAAAACAGTGTTAAAAGTTTCGAGGATGAGAGAGTTCGAACCACGATCATGGTAAAGAGAGAATCATCATAGTAACAGCAGTACAGTTCCAGAGTCAGTGATACAACGTATAATCAAGACAACAATCACCGTACCGTAAAATCTTCCCCAGGAGGACGGGAGTTGTGACGTTATTTTTCGTATGGGGGTCAAATCAAAGTGAACGTCACAAACACCAACGAATTTTATTGTATTTACAAGCATGGTAATTCAAGACTCATAATTTAGCTTACAGTAATTTACGATTTTATTACAGATTTTTGATTAAGTTATAGTTTAAGAATTAAATATGGAGTAACGTCTGGCTACAGTTATGAAATTTTGGGATAAAGAAAATAAGAATTAGAATCAGAATTATGGGAAATTATTATGGGATATGGTTTGAGATTAAAGTTTTGGGAAAATGATTGTTTGAGTTTTGGATTTTTGGTATTTTGAGTATGTGGACGAGTCAGTGTTACCGTGGAGCGGGACTTAAATTAGTCACCCGGTATCATCTGATGATAGAACCTAGTTCTATCCCTCTGAGACTTCTTGGTTAATTGCAGAGGTCTAGCTGAGATGCTAGTGCTCCAGTATATAAGGAATTTGACGGATGCTGAATGGGATCAGTTTGGAGTTTTGGTTTGGCAGGCCTCAACAGTAATTTTGTGACCGTTGCTGTTGTGGAAGCCGTTTGGTCATTTTTAAATTATTAGTCTGACAGGCCTCAGAGGACAAGTCATGACCACTTGTACCGCTGAGGAAGTCATAGGTCACTTAGTTTATAAGTTTTATGATCCCAGCTGAAGTCTGTTCCAGGAGAGCAACTGCCAAGGATATCCATCCTCAGAATGAGTTTAGTGAGTACGTTTGGCGAGGACTTGAGCCTCCAGTTACCGTTATAGTAAAGATTGGGTTGGATTTGAGAATTTAGAATATAGAGGTCAGTTATTGATAACGATAGGATTGAGTTTGGGGTTTTTAGAATTGAGAATTGAGAGAAAGAAGTCGGAGGGAGACCTTCGAGGAGTACGGACGTGGGCATTCGACTCTAGTCGCTTGAAGCGAGTAGACGTGTGCAGTAATGGCGCTACAGTTCAAGGCATTGTGGAAAGCTACAGATTGAGATTATTGATACAGAAGTATTATTTAAAACAGTGTAAGACGTTACTTGATATTTATTCACCAGACATCAGGTATGAAATAATTATTATAAATAATTAATCGAGTTCGAATCAAAAGTCTTGAGGTATTATGCTCCTGTTTTAATTAAAGAAAAGATTCAATATCTGAGAGAATTATGAGAATAATGTTACATTTTTAGAGTCACGATCATGTTCCATTGTTAATATTATTTATAAAAGAATTATAAGAAATATGTTTGATTGTTAAACTAATTATTGTCTAATTAACATCGAAATGAGACCCATGTACGTTAGTTTTACGATTTTGCTAAAGAGAATGTTCTAGAGTATCGAGTCTATAATTATCGTTCTAGTTTACCAAATATTATTTGATTATAATTTAGTTCTAGTTAATTAATTGATTTATTTGTAAGATATCGATACGTATCATTTAGACGTCAATTCACCTTCTGTTAAGATTAATTTTATTATATTCAGCATTCGTTATAGAGAAAAATATCATTTGTACTGAGCTACCGTATTTTATTTATTGTTAAATAGAGTTTTGAGATTATTGTTGTTAAATAAAAGTTGCAAATTAAAAATGGATCTACATGACTTTGGGGAATGATGTAACCCGGACCACTCCCTCTCTCCATAAACCTACACACTGAGCGACACCATGGCATACCGTAACTCTGTTTTTAGTTTTCCAGTCTCCGTTTTGTTTTGCTAATAAGTTCTGAGCATTTTGTTAAGTTTAGTTTTAGTTTTGTTTATGCGTGGTTTTGGTGATAATTCCACAGATCAAAAATTATCCAAAATTTCATGATTTACTGGTTTGGTGATTCCAGTGATTAAAAATTACCTGGCGCCCTATCCGTATTGAGACTGGAGGCTAAAGGCAGAGAACGAAGTTATAGCGCAGAAATTAGCGTCTAGTTTTTGTGTTATAAAATTGGCGACCAACGTGGGGCTCCCAAAACAAAAGACACCCAACACCTAAAAGTCTAGCACCATCCATCCATTTTTGTGTAGATTCGTTCGCAGTTTTTAGTTTTAGATTTTTCAGTTTAAAAACTCTACTTTGAGTATTTGAGTAATTTGATTTTTGATTAAGGAATTATGAAGAGAAAAATAATTCCAGCTACAGAATAATAATCGTTTTAATCGTACAAATAAAACAATAAAATTTCAGTTTACAAGAATTCCGAGCATAAAATGAATACTTTATTTTATTTCATCTTATTTTATTTCATTTTATTTAAAATGTTATTTAAGTTAGAAGAGTAAAAATAACATGCATGGGTAATAAAATTACAAAAGGAATCATATTTCGTCCATCGAAAAGTCTCGAAGAGATAAACATACGGGAACGATTCGGTCATAATTCTCAGTATCGAGTGTAAAAACAAAATTCTCATTGTCATACACTCGAGTAATCCGCTAAAGAATGCCGATGAAAAATTTGTCTACAGTTCGAGGACTTACAAAGAGTCTTTGTTAGGTACTCGAGTTACAGAGGATTAAGACGTTACAATGTTTAGAAGTTACAGTGTTGTAGTGTAAACAACAAGTCGAGGCATGTAAACCTCTCACCCCCCATGGAGCGAGGTGCAGAGTCGAAGACATCGACACGTGCCGCTACAGTAAGAGCGAGAGGCTCGCAGTTCCAGAAAATTCTCGGAAGTTGGCGGGGAAATGCAAGCCAGCCACACGTACCCTTAAGTGGGGTAACACTAGTAGTGGGTACGAGGACCTCTGAGAGTCCCTAATTGGCTAAGACGCTCGGGTAGAAACTAATAACCAATTACAGACACCCGAAAAGAATAATTTGGGGGTACAGCGAACATATCGCCACCACCCGATAGAGTCATCCATTGTCCATCACATCTTGGTGATTTTTCGTGCGCTTCAGACGTGTCTGCAGTTTCTCAAAATTTTATCAAAGTTCTTTGTGCTTAACAGCGTCCATTTTCCATTCAATTACGTTTAATACAGTTATTAAAATATTGCATTCAACTACAGATAATTAATCTAATAAATTAATTATTCATTAATTGATAGTAATATCAATTAATTACAAATTATTATTCAGTATAATAAATAAATATCTTCATTTGTTATACCGATTAATACAGTTACAGTTTTGTTCAATAATTATTCTTCAACAATTATTATTTAATTGTTGAAAAGCTACAGAGTGATTTCTTAATTGTTTTACAATTACTAAATCATTTAATTAAAATAATTTTAACAGATTTCTGTTAAATAGTTACAGTCTGATTTATTAATTATTTTTAATAATTAGTAAATTAATCAAGTCAACGCTACAGGAAATATTTCACGATAGATTCAGTTATTGTTTAATAAATCAAAGAGTGTTTATAGTGAAACAGCACGTATTTACAGAAAAACCATTCATCAGCGTCGGTAAGTCTTGAGACTGAATAATAATTATACCTAGAAATAGTTTCGCTGCATATTATAAAATACTTTCTATCTGCTGTCTACAACTTTTTCTACTCTTCACACTCTTTGTGCTCAGCTACAAAAAAAAAAAGGTAAAAACTATAAATACCGAATATACAGTAACGCTACAGTAATAAAAGTAAAGGAGAGAGAGAAAAGGGGCCTAAGCCTACTACCTCTCGAGTACCGGGTACACTCGAACCCGTGGTTACAGGATAAAATTCATTTGTCTCATAAGACATCGCTCTAGTATTCTTGTCCTTCTTTATTTCTCTACCCACTATCATTTTTCGATCTAATCAGCAAAGTAGTTTATCTTACACGGTAAAATTGCTTGCTAAAATGACGGGAGGACGAGGAAAATTCAGCGATCCGGGTAAACAGAAAAGACCAGGTGAACATATAGAAAGATCCAACTCCAGCGAGGAAGAAAGAGAATCGAGATTCCATTTTCAATCACCATTGAACCTGCTGTTTAACACAGGAAGTGGGGCTGAGGATATCGGTCTAGAGGATCTGGGGGCAACCAACGCCAACAGCACCGAGCCGCCAGCGGGATCCACCGGGGATACCCAAGAACAAACGCTACAGCCGCGACTCTCGTCAACAGATCGAGCATGTGCAACCCGCGTTGCCCTTACAGGTTACAGAGGACCGTCGATCACCGCGTAGACGACCCACGCGACAAGCAATACGCCCGAGACCTGAAGACTATGAATTTCCGGGTGAGAACGACATGGACTACGATCCACGAGCTCCAGCACCCATACGAGCAACTACCCTGCTGAACATGATGCATAAATGGCATGTACAGTTTAGTGGTGCACTCGACGAGGACGTTGAGAACTTCATCATGAGATTCGATGAAGGTTTAAGTATGGTTACAGTGAGAGATGAGGATTTAATTAAAGCCATCCCCTTCTCTCTACGTGGTGCGGCTTTGATTTGGTATCGAGGTCGTGTACATGGCTTCAGAAGATGGTCGGACGTAAAGAAAGCCATGAGATCCAGGTTTGCAGATCCAGACTACCAGATGTCGTTACGTGAAGAGATCTCGAATCGCACACAGGCCCGCGAAGAGCCAATAAGCCAGTACATCGCCTGTATGAATGGCTTATTTTCACGTACTGATCCGCCATGGCCAGAGGTAGAACGGATTAGATACACGCACCGTAATATGCTACCGTCGCTCCAGTTAGTTATTCCAGTGCATGACTGTCATTCCATGGACGAGTTGGAGAGTCGTGCTATACGCCAAGAGCGTATAATACAGCGTGCGAGTAATTATAGACCACCACCATTACCTCGCAACTCAATGTGTCCCTCATTTGCATATCAAGAGCAACCGAGACACTCACAGCAACGGAACAATATAGGAGATAGAGCTCCAGAGCACCGTGATCGCGATCAACGTCACCATCGAGTCGTTCAACTGAGAGCAGTTCAAGATGATAGAGAAGAAGACGAGGATGACGACTACTCAGAAGATGAGATCCTCGCTGAACACCTCGACGCGCTCCAGATGAGGAAACATGGCCGTCAAGCTAATAATAATTACCAGAAGTTCTCAGAGAGAACAAAACGGCCAGTTAAAGCAAACGATACTAGGGCTACAAAAGATTTACCAGAGCCCCTAGCATCTAGTATTGTTACAGATCACGAAAAGCCGGAAACCGAGATTCCAGCTCCAGTTTTAGCACCACCAGCTAACGAGTTCCGATGCTGGAACTGCGACAAGACAGGACACCGTCACAGAAATTGTCCTGACCCTCGACGACGTTTTTGCTTCAAATGTCGAGCTTCCGGAGTGACAACATCAAGCTGTCCTTTCTGTAATCCGGGAAACGAGAAGAAGTGAGTCATCCACCGACTCGAGACTCACTAGGTGATCGTACAGAGTCGGACAGGACTTGTCAAGGTATGACCGGCACCGTTACAGGTATTTATAATACTAAAGAAGTCGGACATGACGTGATTGACTTCGCTCAGTCAATCGAGGAAGTAGGCCACAGGCCACCGTTACCAAAGGAGATGTATTATAGTAGTCAGTTACAGAAGGATCTCGAAAGTAACATCAAGAAGTCACCCACAGCTTTCTTTATCACAGTCCGGATACTAGGATATCCGCTGAAAGCTTTGATAGACTCAGGGGCCTCAAAATCATTTTTAGGACCTGTAGGAATTGCTCTAGTCACTCAACTACGCTTACCGCTTGATACCGTGTCAACGCGACGAGTGATACTCGCGAACGGGGACATACAGCGAGTTAATCAGACGACGACGGTTGAGTTACAGATAGAAAATCAAACGGCTATAGCGCGATTATATTTAATGCCTTCACTATCCCAACCATGTGTACTAGGGTTAGATTTCCTCAGGGAGTTGGAGATGGTGATTGACTTTGCTGTCAACCAGTGGTACACTCGTACACAGCCCGACAGCAAGTTCAAGTTTACAGCAGAGACAGCCTCATCATGTGCTATCATCTGTTGTGGGATCCAGACACTCAGTCCAGCAGAGCGAGACACGTTACAGACGTTCCTGGATAAAAATATTCGTTCTCCAGGAAAACTAGGAGTCACCGAATTGGCAGAGCATGATATCGACGTGGGAGACAATCCACCAGTTAAACAAAAACCCTACAACGTCACGCCAATACTCCTGGAAGCCATATGGAAAGAAGTTGACAAGATGCTAGACGAGGATATTATCGAAGTATCCCACAGTGAGTGGTCTAGTCCAGTAGTCATGGTGAAGAAGCCAAATGGGAAATGGCGGTTCTGCATTGACTATCGTAAATTAAATGCAGCCACAGTGAAAGATGCCTACCCGATCCCGAATATGACAAGCATACTGGATCAACTAAGACGAGCAAGATACATTACGACCCTCGATCTAAGTCAAGCTTATTTCCAGATACCGCTTACCGAACGAGCAAGACCTAAAACTGCGTTCGTAGTGCCGGGTCGCGGACTGTTCCAGTTTAAAAGAATGCTTTTTGGCTTAACAAACGCTCCAGCAACATTCCAGCGTATGATCGACCAACTGATTGGTCCAGAAATGTATCCGTACGTCTTCGTGTATCTCGACGACATTATTATCGTGACGGAGACATACAAAGAACACCTGCTATGGCTACAGAAAGTATTAGATAAATTACAGCAAGCCGGATTAACGATCAACCGGGAGAAGAGCGAGTTTTGTTGCTCAGAAGTTCGCTACCTAGGGTTCATAGTGAATTCAGAAGGACTACAAATCGATCCAGAGAAGACGTCGGCTGTACGAGAATTTCCAGCACCTCGTAACATCAAACAGATGAGAAGGTTTTTGGGAATGGCGTCATGGTACCGACGATTCATTCCCGAATTCGCAACCATCGCGTCACCCCTCACAAAGTTACTGAAGAAAAATCAACTTTGGGAGTGGGGTACAGAGCAGGACATGGCTATGACAACTTTGAAGGAGCATCTTACTTCCGCTCCAGTACTAGCATGTCCAGATTTTAAGCTACCGTTTACGTTACAGACCGATGCTAGTTCAGTAGGACTCGGTGCTGCCTTGACACAAGTCATAGATGGTCAAGAACGTGTCATCGCGTATGCAAGCCGATCATTAGCTGACGCCGAGCGTAAGTACACCGTCACAGAACAAGAATGTCTTGCAGTCATCTGGTCAATTCGTAAGTTTAGGTGTTACTTAGAAGGATACGAGTTTACGGTAGTTACAGATCACAGTAGTCTACGTTGGTTACATAATCTCAAAAACCCAACGGGTAGACTTGCCAGATGGGCATTAGAGTTGATGGAGTACCTGTTTACGATTATTCATCGTAAAGGCGCACTACATCACGTTCCAGACGCATTATCGAGGATTCCAGAAGATCAAGGAGAAGTTCTAGTTGTCATCGCGGATGACGTGGACCGTTGGTATAACCGAAGGTTGAGAGATGTACAACGAAGACCCGATAAATTTCCAGGTTGGCGAGTAGATGGAGAAAATCTATATTACCACAAGCCATCAAACTTGATAGAAGCCGAGTTAGAAGATCTCAACGCATGGAAATTAGTCGTGAGACGGGCATCACACCAACGAGTGATCACCGAGTGTCATGTTACACCCGAAGCAGGACACTTAGGAGTCGACAAGACTTACAGGCGAGTAGCAATCCATTATTATTGGCCAAACATGTTCCAGGACGTGGTGAAATATGTTCGACGCTGCGAAATTTGCCAGCGTACTAAAGTGGAACAAGCACCACCTGCAGGCTTCATGGGTAAAAAGAAAGTGGAGGAGCCATGGTCAATTATCGCTACAGACATTATGGGTCCATTGCCAAAGAGTATGAAAGGATACGCCTATCTACTGGTAATACAGGACCTGTATACTAAATGGATTGAACTACGACCACTTAGGCGAGCTACAGGTACAGCGATAAGTGAAGCTCTAGAAGAACTAGTCATTTGGAGGTGGGGTAAACCCCAAGTCCTTCTGACAGACAACGGTACCGAGTTCGTAAATAGAGACATCAGGTCCTTAGCAGAGCGAGTGGGATTCCGGCATATGACAACACCACCATATCACCCACAAGCAGATCCAGTTGAACGAGTTAATCGAGTGCTCAAGACTATGATGACGGCATTCATCAACGAAAATCATCGAGAGTGGGACAAATATCTACCACAATTTCGTTTTGCCCATAACACGGCACATCACAGTTCTATTCACACAAGCCCAGCTTTCCTGAACACGGGAAGAGAACTGTCAGCTACAGGTTCACTCCGACAGGAGGTGGAAGGAGAACCAGAATTAATACATGGTCCTCTCCAGGAGTGGC
Source organism: Microplitis mediator (assembly GCF_029852145.1). NCBI lineage: Eukaryota > Metazoa > Arthropoda > Insecta > Hymenoptera > Braconidae > Microplitis > Microplitis mediator. The sequence goes on from NC_079969.1 coordinate 20,256,043, forward strand.
AAGCAAGGATGCAACAACTAAATAACTTGCGAAAAAGTATTGTCCACGCGTTAGATACAGCATTTCAGAGGCAAGCTCATTATTATAATCAACGACATCGAGATCGTGAGTACCAGGAAGGAGACCTAGTGTGGAAAAGACACTTCTCACTGTCTAGTGGTTCTAAACACGTGTCAGCCAAGCTGAGTGATAAATTCAGTGGTCCGTTCACGGTATCCAAGAAAATATCACGAACAATATATGAGCTGAGTGACTTAGCAGGCCGAGTAATCGGAACATTTTCTATCCAACACTTGAAACCTTGTATACCTGCTATCTAACTATCTTTCCTTCTTCTTGCTACAGCTATAGTATGTAAAAAGTTACAGAGCTTAATAAGTTGTATGTTTCAGATCTTCGATAAGGCTACAGTATGTCGGGACAGGATACTAGGAGTTTGGAGAAGGAGATGGAGGGCCTCGAAGAGGTCCTGTTGATCGACATGTCCGTCGACGATGACGACATATCGACGGCTACAACAATGCCGGAGATTAATTTGGGAGACGACGAAGTGAGTAATCCCTCCCGGAATGAAACGCTACAAGATCAGGAAGCGTTTGGCTACAGGAATAGAGATTTGGGAGACGACGAAGCGAGCAATCCCTCCCGGAACGAGATGCTAGGAGATCAGGAAGCATCAGGTTACAGTCAAGAGCAGGAAGAGATGCTAGGAGATCAGGAAGCATCAGGTTACAGTCAAGGGCAGGAAGAGATGCTAGAAGATCAGGAAGCATCGGGCTACAGTCAAGAGCAGGAGGAAGCCAATCAGGAGGAGTATGCCAGCGATACAGGTACAGATACCGACAGCCTGTACGAGGGTCTACCAGGAGAGCTGCCGATGAGGCTCGATGAAAACACGCTCTGGGACCCTATCCGCCCATACGTCAAGCACCTGAGATGGCTTGACCACTTTAAACCTGGTCTGCTGAAGGCACTGGGGAAAGTAGCTGTTCGTATGAGCCACCCCAGAGACATCGGCTGTCCGCTCCAGGAATTATCTGGAGTAAAGTTCAAGAGAGCAACCACGAGTGACATCAGAGACGCTAATGCCACTCGTGACATCGGAGTGCAGGTCCAGCTGCTGACAGTTGTGAGTTCCAGCACTCAGACCGAACCAGCCGAGATGACGTTACAGACACCTATGGAGGTGGTACATGAGTCAATTCCAGCCACCCCAGGAACCGGAATCACAGGAGTGTCGTCAACCTCGACACCACCAAGCACCGTTCCAGTCAATAAGGAGGTACCACCAGCTCGAACCTCGGGGTCCAGTAAAGATCGACCGAAGTCACCCTCAGGATCAGCGCGCCAATCACTACTGGATTGGAATAAGAGGATACGGGAGAGGTCAGTAGCCCCATTAACTGTACCGACACCACCAAGAGCACCAGAAAGAAAACCATCTTCGGTGCAAGACAGGCTCCAGCGTGCTCGAGAACCGGCACACAGCACAACATCAGCTCTAGGAAGAGAGAACACGGCTCCAGCAGAAGAGGCGAAGAGGAAGCAGTTCACGTGGATGGGCAAGCCACGTCTCTGTTGGAACTGCCGCAAAGAAGGGCACCCATTCAGCGCATGCCCAGAAGCCAGGAAGACCTTTTGCCAGATGTGCGGCAGGGCTAATTATACAGCCCGTACGTGTCCTAGTTGCGGCGAAAAATGGAAAGCAATGGGACCGTACAAGAAGGAGTACGGAGGAAATGTTCCTCGGGAGCAGCTAAGGAAGGCTCCCCGACATCGAGAGGACGAACAGTCACCTAATCGTGGTCGACCATACTAAGACTCCGTCTCCAGGTTACAGATCAAAGGCAACGACATTGGCGCTACCGGACAACGATTACATGATTTAAGATTAATGCTACAGTTAAATAAAAAAGTGTTTCGTACCTCGCTACGGCGTCGTACTTACAGTGGCTTGGACCGAGTTGAGTTATGAGAGGTTGTGAAACCGTATGTTACAGGCAAATTTGCAAAAACCTGCATAGGTTTAATTAATAGTATGTCTCAGGACATACGTAATACCGCTACAGTTAAATATTTCAGGTCGTGGGTTCGAGAAAACAGTGTTAAAAGTTTCGAGGATGAGAGAGTTCGAACCACGATCATGGTAAAGAGAGAATCATCATAGTAACAGCAGTACAGTTCCAGAGTCAGTGATACAACGTATAATCAAGACAACAATCACCGTACCGTAAAATCTTCCCCAGGAGGACGGGAGTTGTGACGTTATTTTTCGTATGGGGGTCAAATCAAAGTGAACGTCACAAACACCAACGAATTTTATTGTATTTACAAGCATGGTAATTCAAGACTCATAATTTAGCTTACAGTAATTTACGATTTTATTACAGATTTTTGATTAAGTTATAGTTTAAGAATTAAATATGGAGTAACGTCTGGCTACAGTTATGAAATTTTGGGATAAAGAAAATAAGAATTAGAATCAGAATTATGGGAAATTATTATGGGATATGGTTTGAGATTAAAGTTTTGGGAAAATGATTGTTTGAGTTTTGGATTTTTGGTATTTTGAGTATGTGGACGAGTCAGTGTTACCGTGGAGCGGGACTTAAATTAGTCACCCGGTATCATCTGATGATAGAACCTAGTTCTATCCCTCTGAGACTTCTTGGTTAATTGCAGAGGTCTAGCTGAGATGCTAGTGCTCCAGTATATAAGGAATTTGACGGATGCTGAATGGGATCAGTTTGGAGTTTTGGTTTGGCAGGCCTCAACAGTAATTTTGTGACCGTTGCTGTTGTGGAAGCCGTTTGGTCATTTTTAAATTATTAGTCTGACAGGCCTCAGAGGACAAGTCATGACCACTTGTACCGCTGAGGAAGTCATAGGTCACTTAGTTTATAAGTTTTATGATCCCAGCTGAAGTCTGTTCCAGGAGAGCAACTGCCAAGGATATCCATCCTCAGAATGAGTTTAGTGAGTACGTTTGGCGAGGACTTGAGCCTCCAGTTACCGTTATAGTAAAGATTGGGTTGGATTTGAGAATTTAGAATATAGAGGTCAGTTATTGATAACGATAGGATTGAGTTTGGGGTTTTTAGAATTGAGAATTGAGAGAAAGAAGTCGGAGGGAGACCTTCGAGGAGTACGGACGTGGGCATTCGACTCTAGTCGCTTGAAGCGAGTAGACGTGTGCAGTAATGGCGCTACAGTTCAAGGCATTGTGGAAAGCTACAGATTGAGATTATTGATACAGAAGTATTATTTAAAACAGTGTAAGACGTTACTTGATATTTATTCACCAGACATCAGGTATGAAATAATTATTATAAATAATTAATCGAGTTCGAATCAAAAGTCTTGAGGTATTATGCTCCTGTTTTAATTAAAGAAAAGATTCAATATCTGAGAGAATTATGAGAATAATGTTACATTTTTAGAGTCACGATCATGTTCCATTGTTAATATTATTTATAAAAGAATTATAAGAAATATGTTTGATTGTTAAACTAATTATTGTCTAATTAACATCGAAATGAGACCCATGTACGTTAGTTTTACGATTTTGCTAAAGAGAATGTTCTAGAGTATCGAGTCTATAATTATCGTTCTAGTTTACCAAATATTATTTGATTATAATTTAGTTCTAGTTAATTAATTGATTTATTTGTAAGATATCGATACGTATCATTTAGACGTCAATTCACCTTCTGTTAAGATTAATTTTATTATATTCAGCATTCGTTATAGAGAAAAATATCATTTGTACTGAGCTACCGTATTTTATTTATTGTTAAATAGAGTTTTGAGATTATTGTTGTTAAATAAAAGTTGCAAATTAAAAATGGATCTACATGACTTTGGGGAATGATGTAACCCGGACCACTCCCTCTCTCCATAAACCTACACACTGAGCGACACCATGGCATACCGTAACTCTGTTTTTAGTTTTCCAGTCTCCGTTTTGTTTTGCTAATAAGTTCTGAGCATTTTGTTAAGTTTAGTTTTAGTTTTGTTTATGCGTGGTTTTGGTGATAATTCCACAGATCAAAAATTATCCAAAATTTCATGATTTACTGGTTTGGTGATTCCAGTGATTAAAAATTACCTGGCGCCCTATCCGTATTGAGACTGGAGGCTAAAGGCAGAGAACGAAGTTATAGCGCAGAAATTAGCGTCTAGTTTTTGTGTTATAATACATACATACATACACTCGGACATCATTCTGAAAATAGTCTGAATAGCTTCCTAGGACCTCAAAACGTCGACATCTGATGAAAACTCGACTTTCGAAAATCGGGATGAAAACAATAACTTCCCAATTTTTAGAAAATCGTCGATTTTCTTAGCGGGAAGTTAAAAAATTAGTCAAGGAAACAAAAATATTAAACATTGTTGCTGCAATGGAATATAGGATATTCTATTTTACCAACAAAAGAGGCACTTCTCACTCTGTCGGATGATAGAGGAGCACCCGCGCCTGAGTAGTTCTCAAATTTGGAATCTAACAGTTCTGAAATATATTCGTAACCACGGACACCACAAGAGGCTGAGCGCGCTTTAGCGTCAAGCACTGAACTATCCCCGCTGCTGCTGCCTAGCACTGGTGACTTCCCTTCTTCCATCAAAATAGAACAAGTATTTGGGAGAAAATATATGGGGCATTCCACGCCAAATTGGACGGTTTAAAAAATTTTAATTTTTGATTTCCTCAATTTTTTAACTTCCCGCTGACAAAATCGACGATTTTCAAAAAATTCGGGAAGTTATTGGTTTCACCCCGATTTTCTAAAATCGGGTTTTCATCATATGTGGACGTTTGAAGGTGCTAAGATGCTATTCTGAAATTTTTAGAGCAATGTCTATATGTATGTATGTGTGTGTGTGTGTGTGTGTGTGTGTGTGTGTGTGTGTGTGTGTATGTGTGTGTGTGTGGGTGTGTGTGTGTGTGTGTGTGTGTGTGTGTGTGTGTGTGTGTGTGTGTGTGTGTGTGTGTGTGTGTGTGTGTGTGTGTGTGTGTGTGTGTGTGTGTGTGTGTGTGTAGATGTAAACCTCTCATATCTTTTTGATGAATGAACTGATGTAGATGGTTCTTGCGGCATTCGAAAGATATCTTCTGAACTTAGATTTTCTAAAAAATTTTAGACCATTGAATCAAATAGACTCTGAGATATTTAAAAAATACGAAAAAAAAAAACTTTTTTTTTCTTTTTTTTGGATATTTTGAAAACTGTCGGATCGATCAATTCCAAAATCTGAACAGCTCTAGAATTCAACAAAAGCTTTCGATTGCCACCAAGAACGTCTAAATCAAATAATCCGTTCAAAAGACATCGTCGACGAAAAAAATAGTAGAAAACGGCTTTTTGTAAATATCGTCGAAACGACTAAACCAATCATTCCCAAAATATTATCAGCTCTAGACCTCAATAAAACGCGCCGATTGCTACTTCAACCGTCTTAATCGGATAATCCGTTCGAGAGATATCGTCGACCAAAGAATGAAAAAAAATCTTTTTTTTTCGTTTTTCATGAATATTTCGGAAACTATCGAATCGATCAATTCAAAAATCTAATCAACTCTAGAACTCGATAAAATCATTCGATTGCTGCCAAGAGCGTCCCAATCAGATAATCCGTTCGAGAGATATCGTCGACGGAATAATAAATGTTAAATCAATATCTGCTTTTTTCATTGAATAACATAATAATTATCGAACAAAATTACTCAAAACTAATATGTTCTTCTTTATATGAGTTAGTGTAAGTGATTGCCTAAAAATTGTCATGTTCGCTCGTCTCAGGATATACTTACACGATATAGTTATAGATGCAACGTATCACGTAACTACTTATTTTTAAGCTAATTATTGAACATAATTGTGAACAAATATTAAAAATTGTTTGAGTATTAACAATTTCCTATGCTTCTTATAATAATGAATAAACGTGAAGTTTTTCAAAATACGTTGGAGAGAGAAACCACTGATAAAAGTTGATAAAATAGAAAAAAAAATTTTTTTTCTAATATTCAAAAATCGAAAAAAAATAGTACTCTATAATATAATAATATGCACTCGCTTTAAAAAATGCAATTTGAATTTAAAAAATCAAAAAACACGTATTAAAAGGCTTGAAAAATTTTTTTTTGTTTTTTTTTTCAAAAAGTACATGGAAAAACGATTTTGCACACCTCAAGCGCGAATGCGCTGGTGTGTTTTATGATCGCTCTAAATTTTTTGACTCATTCACTCACATTAAATTATCTCTAGACTTTTTCGATGACACTAAAATGGGTCAAATTTTATACCAACACAAAGACAATTTATTGAAGAATAACTTCGACCCAATATTAAGTCGATCAAGTATTCCATCAATTAAATATAAATTATTTTAGTCCCATTAACACGAGTTGTCAATTGTTCTGTATGAAATTTAGTAAACCAAGTAACTCTCGATAGACACAATTAATCGGCCTAACTTTTTTTTTATTATCTTTGTATTTTTGATCACAAGAACCCTATTGAAAATTACTGTCTCAATCTTTTTAGTTTAATTGTAATTAAATAAAATAATAAGACTGATTATTCACGAAAAGTTTAGCGGCCATTTTTATTTTTACTATTGTTATTATTACAAAAGTAAATTTTTTTTTCTTTTTTTCTCCCCATCAACTACTGGCAGCAGCACTAGCGTAAAACAGTAGGATTGAAAAAAAGCGATATCTACAACAAAAATGCGGGATATTTAGAAAAAATTTAACTGGAATTAAGAAATGAAAAAATCAAATTAATAATTTGAAAGTTGAATAAAAAAATTCATAAAAAAAAATAAAAGTAATGATTACAAATAAAATGAGCGATTGAGGTGTGCAATTTTAGATTTTCCTACATTTAACAATTTTTGGACGCTTTCATTCACACGAGTAGTTATGGTGTTGCTACCGAAGCAGTCGTTTGCTTGTCCATTTTTTTTTTTGCCCACGACTCAGTCCAGGAACCAGTCGTGTTTAAATTTTTCCGTGTTGTATTCCCAAGCTTTATGGTTTTTTTTTTCATTTAGTGAGTGTTTTGATTTGAACCATTTCCTAAGAAGTTATCAGCAAAAAACTCTAAAAAAGCTGTTTTTTTCAAAATTCGATATCTTTTGAACTGGTTATCAAAAAAATCTCAACATTTTGGAACAAGAGTCTTTTGATGGGTACAAAAAAATAAAAAAAAATTGAGGAAATCAAAAATTGAAATTTTTCAAACCTTCCGATTTGGCGTGAAATGCCCCATATACATGGAGGAGGGGAAAGTTACCGATGCTGCGAAGCAGCAGTGGGAGTAGTTCGATGCTCGCCACTAGATCGCGCCCAGCCTCTTGTGGTGTCCCAGGAAACGAATAAATATCAGAATTGTTATATTCTAAACTTGAAAACTGATCTAGCATGGGTGCTCTTCTGTCATCCGACAGAGTGATGAGTGTCTCTTTTGATGATAAAATAGTATATCCTGTATTACATTGTGACAAATATATTTAATATTTTTGTTTCCTTGAATAACTTTTTTTACAATCCAAAAACAAAAAATTCGTTTCAGGATATGAAAAAAAGTGATTTTTGTATTCCATAAATGCTCTTGAATATTCTAGAAATAGTAAATTTCGGTTCAATTTTTTTATTTACTGCTAACCCGATGAAAAAAGATTTTGTCTAATCATATATGATTATATATGTTCATATATATGATCATATATGATTATATATAATCATATAGAAAGTTATATATAATCATGCATGATTATATATGGGGTCATATATAATTATATATGACCCCATACATAATTAGATCTGATCATACCTGGCTGTTATAAGCCCATATATAAGTCTATATATGATCAGATCTGATTATATATAAGTCTATAGATAATTAGATATGATCATACCTGGCTGCTATAACCCCATATATAATCATAAATAAGTCTATATATGATCAGATCTATTTATATGTAAGTCTATATATAGGTAGATCTGATCATACCTGGCTGTAATGACCCCATATAGAATCATATACAAGTCTACATATGATCAGATCTGAGTATACACTGGTCACAGAAATTAAGAAATAGAAAAAAAATCCGAAATTTTTAGGTGATTTTCAACATGCTGTAACTCGGTGAAAAATGGTCGTATAAAAAAACTAAAAAAAGCAAATTGTAGCCTCAAGTTTCTAGTTTTCAGATCTGGACCTCAAAATTTTTTATCATGTACGGTTCCGGAGTAATCATAAGAAAACCAACGAAAAAAAAATTTTCAAAATTTGTGCTGGTCTTTCAAAACCTCTATCGGCGACAATAAATTTTTTTGAATAATCCGACTGTCTGACTTTTCTCGGAAATTTTATGCCCTTTAATTTGGTGGCCTTAAAAAGTCTCTACGACGATTTGGCGCCGAGTTATCATTGATCAAAGCAAAAAAGTCCATTTTGGCTTTGATAATCAATAACTCCGGATGTATTGGTCGTACAGAGAATGGAAGCAGGGTTTTGAAAACTGGAAAACATTCTCTATAAGGCAAAATTAAGGGCATTTGATAAAAAAATTTTTTTAAGCGATATTGTTTGGTAAAAAACAGGTCAAAATTCACAAATTTAAGGATATTCTGAAATCTTGCTATAACTTTGGATATAACGGATGAACAAAGGATATCTTCGACTTTTTTTCAACTTCAAAGTGTCCTGAAAAAACCCTGAAAATTTCAAATCGCTGCGATTTTTCTTTCTTAGTGCCCCGAAGCTTTAAATTTATCGATTTTGTCAAAAATCACCATAATTGGTAGTTTCTCGGTTTTTGTTCATTTTTTCGATTTGAAAATGGTTTTTTTACCGATAATCTTCATTTCTTTGATCAAAAAGATCGATTATCGAAAAAAATTGGAAAAAAAAAAATTTTGAAAAAAAATTTTTTTTTTTTTCAAAATTTTTTTTTTCAAAAATTTTTTTTTTTTCAAATTTTTTTATTTTGTTGTATCTGCAATGATTTATCATTGTCAAAAAAAATTCCTAAAATTTTTTTTACCGCTGTAACTGCATCTGCTTTAAATGTCAACTTACCAAACATACGCTTTGGGTAACTTTAATGCCGGCGGTAAAAAAAATTTTAGGAATTTTTTTTGACAATGATAAATCATTGCAGATACAACAAAATAAAAAAATTTGAAAAAAAAAAATTTTTGAAAAAAAAAATTTTGAAAAAAAAAAAATTTGTTTTCAAAATTTTTTTTTTTTCCAATTTTTTTCGATAATCGATCTTTTTGATCAAAGAAATGAAGATTATCGGTAAAAAAACCATTTTCAAATCGAAAAAATGAACAAAAACCGAGAAACTACCAATTATGGTGATTTTTGACAAAATCGATAAATTTAAAGCTTCGGGGCACTAAGAAAGAAAAATCGCAGCGATTTGAAATTTTCAGGGTTTTTTCAGGACACTTTGAAGTTGAAAAAAAGTCGAAGATATCCTTTGTTCATCCGTTATATCCAAAGTTATAGCAAGATTTCAGAATATCCTTAAATTTGTGAATTTTGACCTGTTTTTTACCAAACAATATCGCTTTAAAAAAAATTTTTTTATCAAATGCCACTAATTTTGCCTTATAGAGAATGTTTTCCAGTTTTCAAAACGCTGCTTCCATTCTCTGTACGACCAATACATCCGGAGTTATTGATTATCAAAGCCAAAATGGACTTTTTTGCTTTGATCAATGATAACTCGGCGCCAAATCGTCGTAGAGACTTTTTAAGGCCACCAAATTAAAGGGCATAAAATTTCCGAGAAAAGTCAGACAGTCGGATTATTCAAAAAAATTTATTGTCGCCGATAGAGGTTTTGAAAGACCAACAAGACCAGCACATGATAAAAAATTTTGAGGTCCAGATCTGAAAACTAAAAACTTGAGGCTACAATTTGCTTTTTTCAGTTTTTTTATACGACCATTTTTCACCGAGTTACAGCATGTTAAAAATCACCTAAAAATTTCGGATTTTTTTTCTATCCCTTAATTTCTGTGACCAGTGTATATAAGCCTATACATAATTTGATCTGATCGTACCTGGCTGTTACAATCCCATATATAACCATATATAAGTCTATATATGATCAGGCCTGATCATATATGAGTCTATATATAATTAGATATGATCATACTTGGCTGTTATTACTCCATTTATACCCGATGAAAAAAGATTTTGTCTAATCATATATGATCATGCATAATTGTCTATATATGATCAGATCCAAAAATTGGCCAGGTCTGATCATACATAACTTGATCTGTTTATACATGATCATATATGATTATATATAATCATGCATGAACGAATATAGTCATTTTTAGAATCTCATTTAGAATATCTGTAAATTATTAATTAAGTAGTTTAATTAGGATTTATTGTCTTCATCAACATCACTGTCGGTTAAAATTAAATAAAAAAAAAAAAAAATTATTAACCATCGACAATTATTTTACTACCAGGTCACCCATCCAATTAATGTCCCACGCCGATGCTGCTTAACTTTGGTTATCGATGGTTTGTAGTCTGATCCTCTAGTCTGTTATACACTTACAATTAAGAAATGTTTATGGCATTACTTAACTCGGATTGATCTTACATGTCGTAATGCAAATCGATCATACGTCGGAATCGAGATTGTTCGTTTAATCGAGTCGAATTGTTCAAATAAAAATAAAAACGTGGCCGTTCAGTTCGGCGTCAATCCGAGTTTGATCAACGAACAATTAATCGCGACCAATAATTTCGACCGACAATAACCGATTAAGTGAACAAGCCGAAGCCTCGGCCCGAAACTGAACAAAGTGTACAACCGATTTGTCAATAAATAAGTGAAGTGCGATAATAATTAATTAAATAATTAATTACGCGTAAAAATTATATGATCGTGCAATTTAACGCGTTACCGAAATAAAATATTATTTTATATTTTATTTTATTTCAATCGAGCAATTCTGAGAATTACGGATTATCCGTGTCTCATTCGCAACAGCAGTCTTGTCACCTCACCGTGTAAGAATACTCTGACGTCACTCGTCAAGTATTTCGTTAATACTTCCGCTGTATGTGTGTTTCCGGACAATAAACGTATTTTATTTTAATTTCGTGAACCGAGTTTTTTTTTCCTCCGAGCAATGAACTAATTGTGTTTTTCGATCAACTACGATTTTTTTTTGATAATTTTGTTTATATCGAGTCATACCGACCACGGCATTTATATATTTCGTTTGTAACCGATAATTTTATTTGTGATATCGATCAATTTATTTTGTATTTAATATACGACTACTTATTGTGTTTAATTCTGATCACTTATTTATCGTAATCTTAAGTGCCTGACCTTTCCTCGATCCGCCACCCTGAGCCGAGTTATATTTTTGATAATTGTTTATTGGTGATTATAAAATCACCTGGCGCCCAACTATAAATTTTGAACAAGGTTGCCAAAAATCGTAAGTTTATTCGGACTTCACTCCGGTAGATTTCCGGTGGTGAAAAACCCGTTATAATATATATATATATATATATATTTAAATATTTATAGGTTTCATATCAATGAAATCTGATCAGATTTAATCATCCATAGACATATATAACTACATATAGGTTTATATCAGTCACGTCTGATCAGATCTAATTATATATAGGCCTATATCTAATTATATATGGGTTTGTATCAATCATGTCTGATCAGATCTAATCATGTATAGACTTATATATGATCATATATGGGGTTATAACAGCTAGGTATGATTATATCTAATTATATATAGACTTATAGATGATCAGAACTGATCATATATAGACTTATGTATGATTATATATGGGCTTATAACAGCCAGGTATGATCAGATCTAACTATGTATGGGGTCATATATAATTATATATGACCCCATATATAATCATGCATGATTATATATAACTTCATATATGATTATATCTATAATCATATATGATCATATATATGAACATATATAATCATATATGATTAGACAAAATCTTTTTTCATCGGGTAATCATATATAAATCTATACATAATTAGATCTGATCAGACATGACTGATAAAAACCCACATATAATTAGATATAGGACTATATATAATTAGATCTGATCAGACATGGCTAATATATATTCATGTATAGTCGAGCAAAAGTTTATATATGATTGGATCTGATCAGGCTATTGATATGAAACCTATAAATATTTAATTATATATATAGTTCCAATAAATATATATATATATTAAATAATATGACAATTTTTTAATATCAGAGTTATTTTTATTTTGTCAACTATCAACCAAACTTAAATCCCCAATACTTAAAAAATGTTCAAAGGTTTCGGCAGCAATTTATAAGTATAAAGTATCAATTTGATTATTTGAGTTAAGTAATGCCATAAACTTTTCTTAATTATAAGAGTAAAACAGACTAGAGGATCAGACTACAATCTATCCATAACCAAAGTTAAGCAGCATCGGTGTGGGACATTAATTGGACGGGTGACCTCGTAGTAAAATAGTAGTCAACGGATAAGAATTTTTTTTTTTTTATTATTTAAATTTAACCGACATTTAAAATGATGAAGACAATAAATCCTAATTACTTTAATTAATAATTTACAGATATTCTAAATGAGATTCTAAAAATGACTATATTCGTTCATGCATGATCATATATGAACATATCTGTTCATATATAAACAGATCAAGTTATGTATGATCAGACCTGGCCAATTTTTGGATCTGATCATATATAGACAATTATGCATAATCATATATGATTAGACAAAATCTTTTTTCATCGGGAAGAAAATTAAAAATTAAAAAAAAAAGAAGTTTTTGATTTCAGTCCGATTTTCAAAATCGAATTTGGAACAGATCTTGACACTGAGATTCTAGGAAGCTATTCTGACTAATTCAAGATGATGTCCGAGTGTATGTATGTGTGTATGTACGTACGCACTTATCTACGTACGTATGTACATATGTATCTAAATATTCTGTAACTATAAACAATTGAACCGATTTGGATTTTTGAAGTGGCCTTTGAAGCGGCTCATTAATTCCAAAAATTCCTGAAAAATTGAGTATAATTGGTACGCTACGTTTAGAGATATTCAAAAATACATTTTTTTTTTGATAACTTGTAAGATACTCGATGTACTAGTGTCTGTAGCAAGATTCATATTTATATAAAGACGTAGAGAACTAGTCTTCTGCTGACCGGGCTTGAGCGAGATTTCTATAAGATTGTTATATGGGTAGCTACGTATAAGTTAATATTGAGATAAATTATAATTTTTTTCGCGTTAGCAGATTATAATTTAGGATTTTTAATTTATTGTTCTTCATCATAACAAGAGCGATTGAGGTATGCACTGCTGGATCTCCTAATTTTTTATTTACTAATATTTGAAAATTTTAAACAGATTGCTTGCATGTACAGGGATATCATGTACTGTAGGGTCTCTTATAAAACAACTCCAAGCTCTTGGTCGAGACGATGCCGTCCACTTATTGCTTTCTTACAGTCCTGTATTTGTATTATCTATGTCAATTGAATCAGAAACTGGATCAAATTTATCAAGATGACTGCTGTGAATATTTTTAAAATATGGTATAAAATAATAATCTGATATGATTACCCAATACGGAGATAACGTATCATGGTTTATACATAATATATAGATCTACATATATATATATATATATATATATATATATATATATATATATATATTAAGGTGCGTCATTTCGGAGCAACATTTTGTTTTTTTAAGTGCATGTGGAAAAAATCACAGTCAACACAAAAAAAAAATTTTCGCACAAGAAAAAAATTCTATGTCGACAACAGACCTAGCTCATTGAAAGATTCGATTTTCCCATTTAAATAACACGGGAAAAATTTTTTTTTTAGCTTTAAGTATTTTTAACTCTCTAACAAATCAATAGATCAAATAAACTAATACATATTTTTGTAGGAAATTGAACGCTCTACAAAAAAGGTCGCTTATTATTTTCGATAAATCCATCTGTTCAGAAGTTATTGGAGCTCGAAGTAAAGTTGGAGATCTTTTAACTTTTCCGGCGAAACTATCAGACTTATCACAAAATGTTGTAGGATCTTTTTTGCTGACAATTTTATTCTCTACAAATCATTGTGAGTTTTTTTCGAATTCCACATTGTTTTCTAGTGATTTCCATTTTAATTTCAAGCTCTTAAAAAAGTGGTTCTGATCGATTTCAAGAGCTCGACATTGAATAACTAGAAAACAATGTGGAATTTGAAAAAAACTTCACGAATAATAATTTGTAGAGAATAAAATTGTCAACAAAAAAGGTCTTACAACATTTTGTGACAAGTCTGATAGTTTTGCCGGAAAAGTGAAAAGATCTCCCACTTTACTTCGAGCTCTAATAACTTTTGAACAGATGGATTTATCGAAAAATAATAAGAGACCTTTTTTGTAGAGCGTTCAATTTCCTATAAATATATTCATCAATATATTCGATCTATTACTTTGTTAAAGAGTTAACAATACTTAAACCTAAAAAAAAACTTTTTCCCATGTTATTTAAATGAGAAAATCGAATTTTTAAATGAGCTAGGTCTGTATTCGATATAGAATTTTTTTTCTTGTGCGAAAATTTTTTTTTGTGTTGTACTGTGATTTTTTCCACATACACTTAAAAAAAAATGTTGCTCCGAAATGACGCATCTTAATATATATATATAATAATGTCAAAAAAGCTTGCCAGATAAAAAATCTCTTATTAATTTTATTTAAAGCTTTCCTTATTCCCCTAGGATTTTTGTATGGTCTTATATTTATAATATCTCTGTAATATTTGTATAGAAACTTAATAAATAATAGAAAATTGTATTAAAACATTGAACCATTTTGTATATTTTTTCTATTATTAAAAATAAATTAAGCATTAACGTTGAAAAAATAGTGAAATTTTGTGTTTCTATATAATTTAATTTTATGATTGTCCGGGAAAAATATTCAGACATGACCATGCCAGTTCATGTATGATCAGGCCTGAAATTAGACATGATCATGTCTGATCATGTCTGAAGAGTTTAATACGTTCAGAACTGCTCATGCATGACCATGTCTATTCGGGTCTGGACCAGCCTGATCTATTAGATTTAATTTGAAAAACTTAGTTATACAGCGAAGGTTTTCAATGATATCAAAAATCTATATATATCTATATACACTTATCCAAAAAGTTAAAAGAACAAAAAAATTTCATAAATTTTTTAGTAATTTTTGGAAGGCTGTATTTTCGTGAAAAATGATCGTATCAAAAAACAAAAAAAGCAAATTGAAGCTTGAAATCTCTAATTTAAAGATCTTCAAGCAAAATATTTTTTCGAGCCACGGTTTTTGTGGAATCATAAGAAAAAGGTCGAGACAAAATTTTTCTAAATTTTTTAGTTTTGTTTTTAAGGTCTACGGGGCCGGGAAAAATTTTTTCAAAAAAACGAATTTATGGCTCGCTTAGGAAATTTATTCAGCTACAATTCGCTTTTCTTTCTCTGTACGTCTATTTGCTGCTGAGATATCAGCCTTCAAATGAAAAAGGATTCTTTTGTCTTTGATTATTGATATCTCAGCAAATAATGACCGCACAGTAATTTAAAGGGCAGTTTAAGAAGCTTGAATAAATTCCCTACTAGCTTCATTTTCGATTTTATCAAAAAATAAATTTTTTTTCATCTTTGATATCCATTTGAAAAACCCTTAAAAAATGGCCATTTTCTGGTTTTTTAGTCGACTCATCGCCACTCTGCAAATATTGATAAAAAAAATAATGTTGCCAGGTAATTTTACAGTTTAATGTACCCTCAAAAACCCTGGAAATTTTCAGATTGATCCATTGAACCGTTTGTCCGGGCCGATTGCTCAAAGTTTTACAAAACAATTAAAGGAACAAGTTTTGTTCCTTAATTTGTGTAATCATTACCAAAATGAAAAAATCAATTTTTTTCGGATTTTCTTTCATTTTTGCGTTAGTTATTCAGTAAACGTAAGGTAAAGAGACAAAAAAAAAATTTTTCCAAAAACCGAGATAAAACAAGAAAGTTTGTACTTTTTTTTTTTTTACGTTTTATTCAGTTTTTTTTTTCGTTTTTCGGAAATTTTCTTTTTTTCTTTTTTTAACCTTACATTTACTGAATAACTAACGCAAAAATGAAAGAAAATCCGAAAAAAATTGATTTTTCCATTTTGGTAATGATTACACAAATCTTGTTCCTTTAATTGTTTTGTAAAACTTTGAGCAATCGGTCCGGACAAACGGTTCAATGGATCAATCTGAAAATTTCCAGGGTTTTTAAGGGTACATTAAGCTGTCAAATTACCTGGCAACATTATTTTTTTTATCAATATTTGCAGAGTAGCGATGAGTCGACTATGAAACCAGAAGATGGCCATTTTTTAATGGTTTTTAAAAATCACTAAAAAATTTATAAAATTTTTTTGTTCCTTTAATTTTTTGAATCAGTGTATATATATGTATATCTCGTAACGAATGTGAAACTGATCTTTTAAAAGATTTGAATAACTAGAAAACAAATGCCTTCTCTTGTTTTCCAGAAACTTGACTAGAGTCAGGTAATAATAATTTGAGTTCTTTAGAGCTAGCACAGCCATGATGGCACAATCAACTAAGAAAATATGGAAAATATAGTTATAATTTGTTGCTAATTAGTTGCCGCAATTAATAATATATTGCTTTTTTATGTTTTTAATAAAACGTGTGGCTGTGCTAGCTATATATTAGCTAGCACAGCCACAGTAAAAATAGGTACGAACGGTGTACGAAAACGACAGAAGTATGAGAGACTATGGTAAGATTTAGCGTTGATGTACGAGAAGATTTAGAAAAAAAAAATTCTCTGACAGGTTGTAATAGAGATTTGTGGCTGAGCTATCCTAATCACATAAAGAGAAAAAAGTACAATTATATGAACTTGAATTAAATTAAAGTTATTGAATGTATGCATAGTTACTTGTACATAATGAAAATAGCAACCCTTTATGACAGCATTTGGATAGAATTGACGAAGTATACTTCTTAAGCCAATTTCAAAATCTGTTGTTACAGATAGTACTTCAAGGTCCGGTGTTATTTGCCTAAAATAATTTATGACTGCGACATAACAAGGTTTTGTTTTATTGGACATCATGCTCCAAGCTACTGGAAGTACCTAAAATTGAAAAAAATCTTAAATAATAATAACGAACAGTAAATAAAGGTTGTTCGAAAACAAAAATGAATTTAATTTGAAAAAAGTTTACAGTATCGTCAAAAGACAGCATTAAAGTAAGAAACTGGTAAATTTTCCGACTTGGCTCTCGTGGGCAAATTTTGTAAGTTGCATCTACATACATATGTACGTTTCGAAAATTTTGCAACAAATTTGCATCAACAAATATTGTCGCTAAGGATCCATCAGTTCCATTAATATTAAAAACAGTTAACTGACTTTCATTTGAAAAAAATGAACTTTTCCATCGTTGTGAATTTAATCACATCACATATTCTTCCATCGTCTTCGGAACCGGAGGACCGTTGTTCTTGCGCCATGTTTGCATTGTCTTTACAATGTTGTTATATGGTTCCAGAGTAGATGCACGTGGGTGGCTGTAAAAATAACATGATCATTGGTAAAATTAAATCATATGAGTGTTACTATTATTTTGTAATTGTGTTCAAGTACTATTAATAAAATTATTCTTATGCATCTTGAATATTAAATAATCAATGTTATATATATATAAGATTATATTTTTGTGCTGTCAAATTATGATCTTATTTGTTGATTTAATTAAATTTTTTAAACCAATGAAAACACAGTAGCTCATAGAATTACAAAAAAGAATTTGATAATTATTTATTCACGGAAAGTTAAAGTTATTTTTTAATCATTAAATAACATTATTGAAAATTATTGTAACACATTTTACGATACTAATTATTTTTAAATTGGATATTTTGGTACATACCTTATGCTTACTTCATTATAAACTATACGCAAATCACGATTGCTCGATGTTATCGCTAGATAAAGTTCTCGTTTAAATTTATAAATCAAATGATGATTATAATTTCTACTATGATTATGATTTTGGGTCAATAATACTCTCGACTCTCCAATCTTAATTCCTCGAGCTGGACATTTAATTCTATTTTTTTCATGACACTCAACATAACTATCAAAATAAATAGATTAATTAATCTAAACTAGCACAATATATATAAAATAAAAAATAAATGGTAGTAAAACATGAGGCATTTATTCATATCCAATAACTTATAATATATGAAACTCATAAGTATCACAGTTCGAACTGAAAAATAAAAAAGTAAATCTTACTTACGGAGCATCATTATTATTTGATTTTCCAGTTAGTGAATAACAGTATCCATCAAAAAATATTGATACTAATGTATTATGTTTTTTCGGACCAAATTGAAACATTTTTATTGAAGATATTTAAGATTATTTTGCGTAATGACAATGAAATTGACTACGTCTTTAAATCACGACAGGCAGTGCGAGATCAGTTTCTCCATCAGTAAGAGCTCTATATTACGTACAAGACTGGAATATACATATATATATATATATATATATATATATATATAAATATATATATATCTATATACATATATGTATATGTATATAAGCCAACGTATGTTTAACATGACAACCCTCACAGATTTTAATCACGGTGGAAACACGGTGGGTTTGTTCCATTTTACCACTGTGATTACGCGGTGTATCCACCGTGGAACCACGGTGGTGAAATAGCACAAAGCCACCGTGGTATCACGGTGGATACACCGCGTAATCACGGTGGAAACACCGTGTATACACAGTGGTCAAGCCACTGTGGATTCACGGTGGATACACCGCGTAATCACAGTGGATACACTGTGTATACCGGTGGTGAAATGGAACAAACCCACTGTGTAACCACGGTGGATCCACGGTGTTTACACTTATACGGTGTTTCCACCGTGATTCAAATTTGCGAGGGAACTGAATGTATTATTATATATGTATTTGCACATTTATTACATAAAGTCATTTTTTTTATTGATAATTTTAAATACGGAAATCTAAAAAATGTTAATTACCTGGATAATTTTATTATTTTTATTGTGTGTCGACAAAGGTAAGTGACCAAATTTTATATCTTTCTTCAATG
The DNA here is from genome assembly GCF_029852145.1 of Microplitis mediator. Classification (NCBI taxonomy): domain Eukaryota; kingdom Metazoa; phylum Arthropoda; class Insecta; order Hymenoptera; family Braconidae; genus Microplitis; species Microplitis mediator. The sequence continues at coordinate 20,275,329 of NC_079969.1, forward strand.
ATACTTGTTTAATAAATTAGCGTCATTATATATTGTTACACGAGTAAACAAATGCCGATCGGCTTTTGTTTCTTTCTAGAATAATTTTATTTTATTTAGTTTATAAACAATTGAAATGCTATTTATTAAGCATTAGTCTGTGTCCATTATTGTTAATCGTCGCACCGTTAAAATTTACAATCTTCATATTTATTCAGTTCGAACACAAAGTGAAATCTTATTAATTAGAATCACTAAATTTATTATTTAATGGCAGGTATTATCAAGGAAAATGGATACTCGTATTTTATTGAGCGAACTATCGGTGATCGAAAGTATGTATAACATTTTTTTATTTAGTAAACTTTTCGATTGATCATTTTTCATAACAATATTAGCTGATAATAATACATACTTTATCAACGAGAGTGAATGTAGCAGACATCAGACAAATTTAAAAATATAAATATATAGAGGAAATAATAAAAAAATAAAATTTACAAAAAATGCGCTTATTAATTTTCAAATTTTTTCAATGCGCATTTTTTAAAAATTTTATTTTATTAATTATTTACTCTATTTATTTATAATTTTAAATTTGTCTGATGTCTGCTACATTCACACTCATACTTTATCATACAAAAATACATACATAATACATACATACATACATACATACACACATACGTGCATACATAATATATTTTATCAGCTTAATATTTAATTAACTTATAATTATATATTTCAACTACTAAAAATAACTGATTTTTCCACAGATATGTTCATTGCCAACTGAGGTTGACCCAGCGATGTCCGGCTCGAGGAATCAAAGATGAAAATGGTCCCATAGTGTTAAGTCGTGGGCACCAACATGCTGGACGTCTTCAAAGGAACCTGGTGAGGGAAAGATTTAAAAATGAGTTAATAACAGCAGCAACCCGATCATTCCTACCGTTGCGCCAAGTGTACGGTGAAGTAGCTGCACTGTAAGTTTCCCGTAATAAAATGCAAGTTATTTAAGTAAATGAATAAAAATTAATTTTTATATTTTTTTTTTAGATATCGTGAAAATGTTACCGGATTACTACGATTTTTATTAGCACAACTACTTCAATACTGCCGCAAATCAATGACACTAGTTTATTGACGTACATCGTAGCTAAATACAATAACAATGTAAGTTTTTCTTCTCGCAACTGATGCACCTTTTTGACTTATTTGACTTGTCTTTGACTTAATTAACTTGATTTTCACTGCTATGATTCTTTTCACTTCAATATTTTTTTTTTAACTTAAAAATTTAAATTAACTAAGTTAAATCCAAGACAACGTGACTTTAATTTGACTTAGCTGGCGTAAATGGGTACTAAGTAAGACAACTTAATCAAAAGGAAGTCACAACCAAATGTGTTTTCATATTTTAAGATGTCATGTATGCCATCTACTAATATTTATTGATTACAAAATTAATTTTTTACAGGTTTTTCCAATAATTACTATACTCTGGTCTACTAGAACTCACGAAACTTGTAATGAAGTGATGAATCAAATCAAAAGAGTATTTTTACCTATGGAAAATTTAAATATTTACGCTGACTTTGATTTGAAATCTAACATTCAAATTGCGTATCCGGAAGCTCAAGTAATAGGCACTTATGATAGTTTTTGCCGAGTCAGTAAATTTTTTTAATGAATTAAACTTTCATAGAATTCAATATAATAAGTTTAAATTTAATTTATATAATATTTATTTTTATAGATTTTACATCAACAAGCATTAAATTTGGGTATCGATTTACAAAATGAACATCATACAAAATTTGTTAAACAAACAATGAGCACTATTCTTTTGCCTGGGCATATGGTCTTAGATAGATTTTTACAATCGGTAGAGACATTAAACCCTGCAGTTCGTCTTCATTTTCAGCCGTTCATAAACTACTTTGAAAATGATTGGATTAGAAACGTTAACTTTGACGCATTAAGTCTGTTTGGTGTTTCAGCTGGTATTACAAATGTACCTGTATTAGCTGTACGAGATTTCCAATACCACTTAGGAAGAAATCCGACAGCGTGGGATTTAATTAGTAAGTATTGAATGACAATTACTATCTTTGTAGTTTTTGACCCCTGCTTTACCTATACGACCACACCAAATCCTACACCCAATTACTTTTATTGTCTACGTCTCCGTTATTTTGTCCTCCCAATATGGTTCTCTTCTACGCGTCGTCTTGATGAGTTTATACCGATAATTATGGCTTTAGTTCATAATTCTCCGATCATCCTTTCTTATTTTCAGTTTTCCTACTCTTTTATTTAAATTTCCTTTGATTGTTCCTACTTCAACCCTTTCCTACATCACTTTCATTACTTCCGCTTCCATTTTCTCCAGGTCATCTTTTTATTCCTTCCTCCACTTTGACGACTTTTCGCTTAAAATACTTTTACACCCCCCCCCCCTTTAAGAGCATGACATTAAAATGAAAATAACTAGAAAACAATGCGGAATTCGAAAAAACTTTTGTAATAGGTCTGATGGTTTCGCCGGAAAAGTAAGAAAAACTCAAAATTTAATATGAATTCGACTTCAATCTCAAATAACTTTTGAACAAATAGATTCCGCAAAAAATGATAGGAATCTTTTTTTGTAGAGCATTCAATTCCCTACAAAATTATGCCTGCCAATTATTCCTATGACGCATCGTTAGCTACATATAAAAATCAGAAGACTTAAAAAAATTTTTTTCCATGTTCTTCTTATGGGAAATAGAAAAGTGCAATGCGGACAATGTTAATATTAATATTAAGAGCTCTAATTTTCACGGGCGTCTTTTTTTATCTCACTGAAACTTTTGAACCTGTTTGGAAGAAAAAAAAAAATTTGTTTGTTTTTTGAATCACCCTAATATATTTATATATATATATTGTGACGTTAGATTGCCGAGGGGGTGGAGTTGAAGGTTGGAGTACGTGGGAATCTGTGTGTTAGAGAGATATAACGTGAGTATGTGTGTTGAGTTGAGTGTAGTAGAGAATGAGTTGAGGATATGGAGTATAAATGTGTATGATCAGATAAGAGTGTGATAGAGTACGTGTACGGTATGGGGTATGTTTTTGGAGTGTCTGTGTGATGGAGCGTGGATTTAACGGGGGATGTCTGGCTGTGTCGCGGATAGTGGCCACGATAAAGTGCCTCCCGACCAGTGATGACGACTAGGTCTAGGCTTAGCCCTCGGGGTTGACGTGGTGATCGCGGAGGTGCGACTGAGATGTTGCCGCTCCTTCGTGGTGGTACCCGCAGTTAGCTGAGGTGCGTGTACGATTATTAGGGGGATGGCAGGCCTCGTTTGCGATGCTCGAGGAAGCCAACAATTCGCTAGCTTCGTATATCACGGGGAGTGACATTACGGGAAGGCCCGTGAGTCCACGGCTTGTATGTTTGTGAAGGTAAGAATGGATGGAAAAGCGAGAATGTGAGATTGAAAGAGATGGAGTGGAGTAAGCGAGTTAGAGTGGGAGATTATCGTGTAACAGTTGTGTGACTACCGTTGAAGAGAAAAGTTGAGACTTGGCGTCGCTCGTGTACGAGTCGACCCAGTAGTCGTTTGGAGTTTTAGGGTAAGCGGTGGTGAGTCGGAGAGTCGCCAGGGTGGACCTCGACCGCGACCGTGGACTGCTGTCGTTTTGGAGCCCGTATCTCTATGTATGGTGCTCTTGGAGCCGTCTGACGCATTAATTAATTGTCGTAAATTACCGCATTATTTATTTATATTGTAGTTTATCTAGTAGTGTATTAAGTTTGTGATTCGTCGTCGTCGAGAGGTTCCCGATGTTGTATCCAGGTATTTATTTGCGTGATGGACCGAGAGTATTAGACCGCGGGTCTTTTGGGCCCTCCGCGTCGCTCTCGCGTCATCTTTATGGTATTTTATTTAGTTTTGTTTTGTTATTTTATGTTTTTTGAATTAGTTAATTAATCGGCTTCTTTCGCATGAAAAGAACCGCGACCCTCTCTCCACAACCTAGCATACTGAGCGCACCAGGGCATGCCGCTACCACCGGTCATGTCTCTCATCTCCAAAGGGTATAGTTTATAGGTTTTAATTTACGTGTACGTTCAGACCGGTTGCCGATACCGGGGAAATAAAACTCGGCTGGCACCCGTCAGGATCTGGAGGAGATGAAAGGGGTGATTGGTGGGCGAAGGGTAACGTAGCCCGATTTTGAGTAATTTGAGTTTTGAGTTTTGGAGTAAATTTGTTGAGTAAAAAGTTTTGAGTAATTATTGGGTTTAATTAAGTCTTAAGAAATATTACGTTACAATATATACATATATGTATATATATATATATATATATATATATATATATATATTGTTTTTTTTACAGAAAAGTATATATTACTAATGATCTTCGCAAATAATGATTTGAGAAGATTACAAAAGAATCCTGTCGTTGTAATATCTCGTTTTCCGAGAGCTAATAACTTATGCCTTGAAAAACCGTTAGTGGAACGTATGTGGAGGCTGTTGACACGTGAACAATTGGCTGTAAATGCATTTCTACAGAGAATGGTTCCTGTTCAAGATTTATATTAAAATGATTTAACTTATACTGCAGAGTTATAATTAGAGGGACAACTAATCGTCAATATAGAGCAAATAAATGATTTAGTACAAAATGCTGCCATTCAAAGTGATGGTAAGAAAGAATTATTTATTAAATATATATGATACTCTAGTTTCTCTATAGTGTAATTCTTGGCATTTAACCTCTCTCTATCCTTCTTTCTTTATTTACTAGGATAAGTTTTTTGTTTCTTATTTATCCCTTATTCATTAAAGAATATTATGAATTCGGTCTTGTTTAGATCAACCCTCTGCCCCACACCTACTTTTGATCTCAATGCCTTTCTTTTAATATGTATTTTTCCCTTGTTATCCTCAAATTTAATACTATCTCTTTCTTCTAGTATTCTCCCTTATTCATGTTCATTTTCTATTCTCTTTCATTTTTCCTACTTTCCTTATACGTCCCTTTCATCCACTCACATTTCCTCTACTCGATTTTCCCCACCTCTTCTAGTTCTTCAATCTCTACTCCGATTAATGATAACTTTTTATTTTCTTGTTATTGATCTATTTTATTTTATTTATTTATTTGTTATTATTTTTTCTTATTAACAGAACTGAATGCTAATCAGCAAGCTGAAGATGCTAATATTCCAGTAGAAAATAATGAGCTGATGGTTTGTTCCCTATGTGATACAAATCCTGTGCAAATTGTTTGTTTGGCGTGCTTACACATCCAAATGTGCCGTCAATGTTCCGAACATGTAAGGGATGCAGCAAATCTTCAAGGGTTAAGAATAAAATGTACATTTTGCAATGTAGCCGCTAGATTTAGAGAAGGACAATTCCAGATAAACCCCAACAATAATGAGTTTCCATTGATGGTATGTGAATTATGTACTCGCCATCCGATTACTATCGTGTGCTTGCCATGTTTACATATTCGTATGTGTGAACAATGTTGTCAAGAAGCCACAGCTGGTGGAAATAGGAACTGTCCTATTTGCGGCCAACGTGCTGAATTTCAAAGAGGATATTTCCCATAAGTATACAACAACCATAAATATGCAACAATAACGTTTCTTACATTTATGTATTAACTTGTACGTGCAAAGCTTGAAATTAATTTCAAAATTTTTGAAAATATAGTGACGCAAGCAAATAAGTAGTTTGAAAATATTTCAAAAGTTATTTACATAATAAAATAAATAATAATGTTTATTAATATATGTATCATATTGAAAAAAGGTAATGACCGAAGAAAGTAATGATATTTGGGAAGAATTAGCAGATATACTGTCTTTGTAAGCGTCATTTATCGCTAAATAATATTATTTGTTTATTTATAAAAATTGGCGCGTAAAAATTAAGTAATGTAACAATTCTGATGAGTATGATCTTAAATAAGTCATGCAATTGTAAGGGTAATTTAAAGTTAAACAATTTTTCTTTATTTACATTATAATTTGTGCGTACAAGTTTGATGATTTAATAATTTGGATGAGTATGATCTTCAATAACTGATATAATTGCAAGCGTAATTTTAAGCCAAATAATATTTTTGTATTATATATTAATATGTACGTATAAGTTTTTTAATTTAATAAATTTGATAAGTGTGTCATTTTGATACTCATACTATTATTCGCGTCATTTTAAAGCTAAAAAATTTTTTAAAATGATGTATTACTTTTTATCTACAAGCTTAACAAATTCATAATGTGGAAATGTACGTCATTCAATTACTATATTTTTAATTATGAATAAAACTTAAAGAGAAAAAAAAATTGTTTATTTCATAATTATTTATTAAAGATAATATATATTCAATTATAATATTGAAAAAAAAAATTCAGATTTAAATATCAAAAAATAGTTTAGTAGAAGTTCCAATTTAATTAATAATATTTATTATCTATTATTCTATTATTTTTTATTATCCTGTCTACATAATTTCATAACACAAATTAAATTTTTAAATTGAATAGTGCGCTCTCTTTCTCTCTGATCTTCAATTTATATTATCGAACGTGATCGGTAATAACGATCATTCGCTGCGTTCTGTAGGTAGAGTACTTTTCTGTTCATTATTTTTTCGAAAAATTTTCCTTCGATCGAATTTTTCATCGTTGTGATTTTTTCTAACGTGGAACGTTTTTTATAGACCAAAGTTTGTAATTAATTTAATTTTACATTAACTCTATTTGAATAATTATTTTACGATCAAAGTATACGTCTACTGCTATCCTTTCATGTAAATTACCCTTTAATCTACATTCCGGGAAGGGACGTCTCTGGCTCCCCTGAGGCTCTGAGCCATGGTGCTCAGGCTTTTTATAAACTTTGCTTTGGCGATTGATGGGGAAATTTCAATTATCGTCATTGGTTGAAAGTGACGACAGTTTATTGTTTATTCGTTAAACTTATTGCAGTTGACTTCCCACTGTTTTTTGCCGCATAAAAAGGTGAAAAAGCTGATGCTACGTTTTCGCGTGCTGTGCAAAGAGGAGTTCAGAAATAATTATTTTAAATAATTATTAAAGAAAAAAAAAAATTATTTGGACATAACACCAGCAGCTTGCGATAATACACAAGTATAAGATCTTTTAATAACATGTCTGTTGTTGTCGAGCTAAAGAATATAAAAATTACTAATTAAAAATTCGGATCACATTAAATATAAAATAAATGATACAGCAAATTCAATAGTTAATGAAAAATAAAATAAATTTTCACCAAATATATTTGAATGTGACATACTTCTAATTTTTGTATGGAGCATTGGTGACACTTGTGTGTCTTATTACACTAGCAGATATTATTGTTGAACAATCTGGTACATTGGCTTCTTCAACCCTTTTTACATTAACTTCAGCTAATTTTGTTCCATTTACAATTTTTGTGGATTAAATTCTATTGAGTGAGTTATGTTTTGAAAGCCGGTTCTTATAATTTTTTTCATCGTGATGATAGGTTACATAAAATAAAATATTTGTTGAGATGATAAAATAATTGGTTTTACGCAATACTTTAAATTAAAAAAATTTTATTTATTTAGTTCTCGAAAATGCTTTTTTTTTATAACGAATTAATCTTTATTAAAAAATGAAATGTTTTTAACAGCACTATTTACTGACTGCTTCTGTACTTTAAAGTAATTAATTAATTCAAAAATATTCGTCATACAGTGGTAAATATAACCATGGATGGCGTTGTGCGCGCTTGCCCTCGTAGCGAATAGTGAAGACGTATAAAAAAATTTCTTCGAATTAATTGCCCGGGAAAAAATCACCATGCATGATTATGTATGATCGTGCAGGATTCATGGATGATTCGTGCCTGACCATGCATGATTCATGCATAATTAATGCTTGATCCTGCATGACTCATTCATGGCCAGCCATGACTCATTCGTGATCAAGCATGATCATACATGACTCATTCCAGATCAAGCTTGCTCATGCATTGAGTTTGAAATAATTGTATCCAGAGATATGTTCAATCAGGAAAGCTCATGCTGGAGCATGCTATATTTTGCATGACCATACATGGTTACTACTTGATCATGCATAACTCATTCTTAGCCAAACATGTCTCATTCGTGATCAAGCATGATCATGCATCGCTCATTCTAGATCAGACTTGCTCATTACTGACGTTGGGAATAATTGTATCCAGAGATATGATCTACCAAGAAAGGTCATGATTGAGCATGATCTATCATCCATGATCATGCACTGCGCAGACATGATTGTAGAAGGCTATGCATGTATGGTCAACCTTAATCTTTCACGGTTATATGCAAATAGTGAAATATATTTATGAATATCCAGGCTTGATTATACATGACTAAGCATACTCGTTCATATTCATAAATGAAAGTTAGTCGTTAATAGAAACTGTTAGATTAATTATAATTATTGTTTCCTTTTTATTTTATTATTTACTTAATTTCGATTAATTTTCCGGGAAAAGATCAGCATGCATAATTATGCTTGATCATGCATGATTCAGGCAAGACTAAGCATGGATCGCACATGAATCATGCACGGCCAAACATTACAAATAGTTTAATCAATATCTATGATAAAAAACTCCAATTGAACCGATTGATTACGGTTAAAATCCGATCGAGTTTCAATCGGATTTGATTGAGGTTTTTAATTAGGGATAATCACATATTTTTTATGAAAAACTTCAAATAGTCCATGGCGGATCCGTTTCCATCGTGGATTTCAGTGTTAACTTAGTGTAATCCGAATTACACTGAAAATGCACCGGAATTTCACGTGTATCACCCGGTGGGTTTGTGAAAATTTCACTTTCACATTACCCTTGTTTCACACTAATCTACTGACACTCATTTTACATTCTATTACCATCGAGTTTCCACTGTATATTCTAGTGGTTCAAGCGCCACAGTACAAACTCGCTAAAAACTCGACGTATCAACAGAGTTTCGACGGTGTTTTCCGGTAAAGAGCGGTGTTTTGTCTGCCATGATGACAAGAGGTTTCTACTGTGTTTCCTAAGAGTTTTTACGACGTTTTGTCTGTGTTTTCTAGCGAATTTTTAAAAATTTGGTGTAATTAGTATGTAAAATAGTTATTTTCACGTTAAAGAAGTTCGTGCGCTGTAAAAAACCGTATAACATGGTGTAATTTAAGCGTAAAATATAAATTCCCACTAAAACCACCGCCGTGTACAATAAGTGTAGTTTTGGTGTACTCTTTCTTAAATCGAAGCTCCGATGGGAATAGCATGTAAAAATCGTGTAATACGATGTAATTCAAGCGCCCGAGTAAAAAAATTATATATAATTTTATATAATTATATATAATTCTACACTTATCCAAAAAATTAAAGGAACAAGAAAATTTTATGAATTTTTTAGTGACTTTTGGAAGGCTGTATTTTTGGGAAAAATGATTGTATCGAAAAAACAAAAAAAAAAAAACAAATTGAAGCTTGAAATCTCTTGTTCGAAGATCTTCCAGCAAAATAATTTTTTGAGCCACCGTTTTTGCGGAATCATAAGAAATAGCTCGAGACAAAATTTTTTGGTTTTGGTTATTGGGTCCACGGGGCCGGGAAAATTTTTTTCTGCCCTCCGGCCGGAAAGTGGCAACTTTCGAGCCGCTGCCCTGAACGAAGTTGCAACTTTCCAGCTTCGTCGAGCAGAAAAATAGTATACGCACCTTGGCCAGTAAAAAAGAAAGCCTCAGACCACATGTTTGTCAACCTCGGCTTCGCCTCGGCCAGCAATTACATGTGCTCTGAGACTTTTCTTATTTTACTGGCCTAGGTATGTTATATACTATGTAACGCTGGGGTACGTTATCCTGCACTTACTGGTGGAAGGGTGCAGTTAGTGGGTCAAAGTTTGCCCCGCTAGCTCTGAATGAAACTCTGACTGATTGAATTTAATTTAATAATGCCTTAGCAATAAATTAATTAACCCGAACTAGCCTTACAATTCTAAACTAATACTAGTACTTAGCCTAAGATTGAGTTCAGAGATGGAAGTAGTCCTGGATGTCCTTGGACTGGCAACTGGTTGATCCTTGGAAATCGTCTCCTTGGACCGTGATACTGATACCCAAATGTAGTAGCTAAGGAGAGTCTTAATTGTCTAATGTGGGCTTGGGAAAACACAGGTGAATTCACTCTAACACTGGTTTTAGTAAATAGTTTAATTATTTATTTAACTAATAATAAACTATTATGCCACGTCGCACACACACTGGTTTATCAATATCGTTACCGTACTTAACGGTACAGGGCTTTCTACCAATTTATTCAAATAACTGTCTCCGGTATAACAACAGATATGAGTTATTATTTATTACAAACAAATGTGATGTAATAAATACTGGATAATTTACTTAACTAATTATCACTGACACTAGACAAGTTACCAACAAATATGAGTTAAGAATAAATTAATAAGTAGTAATGACAATCAGCGAACAGGTCAATTACTACGCACAGCAATAAGCAAAAGCCAAAGCCGACTGCGACAAAGCTAGCTAACTGTGAAAAAGCACCGGCAGCTCGTTAACGCGCTCTCTTATAGACAGAACTGTCGCACTAATCATGTGACAGTTCTGTCCCGATGACAACCGGAGGCGTACGATGCCAACATCGTAACAACTATTTCCGAAAGATCAATTCCTGACTCGTTTAGGAAATTTATTTAGCTACAATTTGTTTTTTTTTTTGTTTCTTTGTACGAGAATTTGCTGCTGAGATATCAGCATTATGATAAAAAAGTAAAAAAAAATTTTCGAGAAACGAAAAAAAAAAAAAAAAGACAAAAACTCCGAGTAAAACGTAAAAAAATTTGTTTTATCTCGTTTTTGGAGATTTTTTTTCTTTTTTTTTTTACCTTCCATTTACTGAATAACTAACGCAAAAATGAAAGAAAAAATAAATTTTTTCATTTTGGTAATGATTACACAAATTAAGGAACAAAACTTGTTCCTTAGATTGTTTTGTAAAACTTTGAACAATCGGCCTTGACAAACAGTTCAATGGATCGATTTGAAAATTTCCAGGGCTTTTGGGGGTACATTAAGCTGTAAAGTCACCTGGCAACATTCCCCTTCCCATCAATAATTTTAAAGCAGCGGTTGAATAACTAAAAAACCATAAAAAGTCCATTTTTTGTAGGTTTTTCAAATTAATATTACGGATGAAAAAAATTTTTTTTTTTTAAACCGGAAATGAGGCTTGTAGGGTATTAATTCAAGTTCTAAAGCTGCTCTCAAAATCACTGTGCGACCATTAGTTGCTGAGATATCGATAATCAAGGACAAAAAGATCCTTTTTTATTATAAGGCTGATATCCCAGCAGCAAATTGTTGTACAAATAAACAAAAGAGAAGCAAATTGTAGCTGAATAAAATTTCTAAACGAGCCAGGAATTGATTTTTCTAAAAAAAATTTTCCCGGCCCCGTAGACCCAAAAACCAAAACCAAAAAATTAACATAGATTTTGTCTCGAGCTATTTCTTATGGTTCCGCAAAAACGGTGGCTCAAAAAATTATTTTGCTGGAAGATCTTCAAACTAGCGATTTCAAGCTCCAATTTGCTTTTTATGTTTTTTCGATACAATCATTTTTCCCAAAAATACAGCCTTTCGAAAATCACTAAAAAATTTAAAAAATTTTCTTGTTCCTTCAATTTTTTGGATAAGTGTAGAATTATATATAATTATATCGAATTATATATGATTTATATCGAATTGTATATAATTATACAAAATTATATATAACAATACAGAATTATATATAATTATATATAATGCCACTAAAAAAAATCACATGGTTATATATAAGCTTACACAATTATACAATGCGCGGCATTAATTCATCCTTACTTATGTTGCTTTTGTTTCAATGTACTTTTGTACTTATGGACATTTGAATTAATTCTTTTGGGAACTTATAAAAATGGTTATTTAAAATTTAGGCAAGATCAATAAAAGAATTTAAGTATAAATATGCATTAATACAAATGGTAATATGTGAAATTAGTCAATGATGATTGCAGTCGTAGAACTGTACATATGGCCAACTAAAAAGAAGAAAAACTTTATTTTTGAACATACCTGCGCAAGGAAATATGATTATTTGGTATAATTCAGAAAAGTATAAATAAATGAATGAATTTTTTTATAACCGAAAATATGTAATTTAGGAAATAAATGTAAAAGGTAATCTAGAAAAATAGTTTAAAAAAATTGTATGGTTAAAAAAATGAAAAATTGGCTTAATGAACAAATATAATCTAAGAAATAAATATAATCGTACAAAAGTATTGATGGTTAATTAAATAAAACTATTTATGTATAAATGAACATATGAGTTCATGTAAAAATTAATTTATGGACAATCGAAAAAATGTGCAATTGAATTTTAGGAAAAATACGTAAATGGACATTCGTATAAAGACTCATCTATGCAAGTGAAATCTACATAAATGGACATTCGAGTCAACGAACTTATGTTTTTACGGAATTAACTAAATGGACATTTTTAAAAATGGACAAACCGGTTTATAGGATTTACTATGTTGAAGACGATAATCAAATTCCCATCGTGGTCAGAAATTATTGAGTGTGTATAAAATAGAAAGTATGTCAGGGGAACTGCAAACTCGACAACCAAGACATCTTCTCCGAAGGTTTTTGCGGAAAACGATTAAATATAAAATAGTTTATCGAATATCAGGCAGAGGTGTCAGGAGAACTGGAAACTCAACTACCAAGACATCTCCTCCGAAGATTTTTGCGGAAAACGATAAAATTAAAAATAGTTCAACAAACAACAGGCAGAGAGGTATCAGGGGAACTGGAAACTCGAATACCAAGATATCTCCTCTGAAGGTTTTTGCGGAAAACGATAAAATTGAAAATAGTTAGTGAAATATCCGGCAGAGAGTTGTCAGGGGAACTGGAAATTCTACTACTTTTATTTTCTACTACTTTTATTTTCTCCGAAGGTTTTGGCGGTGTTATATCCAAATAAATTTTTTTTTATTTTAATAATTATATAATATAATTATTACTGAGATCCTCTTTGCAAGCGCGTGAAAACGCAGCATCAACTTTTTCACCTTTTATGCGACAAAGAATAGTGGGAGAATAGCTGCAGTACGTTAAACGAATAAATAATAAACTGTCGTCACCTTCCACCAATGACGATAATTAAAAATTCCCCATCAATCGCCAAAGCAAAGTTTATAGAAAGACTGAGCACCATGGCTCAGGGCCTTTGGTTTATTTTTGACTTCCTGGTCCGCGTAAATGGCGTCGATAGCCCGTAATCTTATTGCAGAAATCTTCCGATGTGGCAATAAGTAATCGTCGCCGATATACGTATCCGGCTGATTAATTTCGTGTAGGATATTATTTTATCAGTTACGGTTTTCTTTTAATTACTTAATTACTTAATAAAAGATCAAGTTCATCCCTTAAGCCGTTCGATTTTCATTCGAAAGTAGTACATATCATCCTACCAACCCAGCCGCACCCATTCTACCAACCCTACAGGAAGGCCGAGTGAGCTGTTTAGTTCTGGAGGGATAATAGCTGCCACACTAGAAGAATTGACATCGAAAGGTAGGTGAAAGAACTATTTTTCTATTATTCATAAATATTGTAGTGATTGGTATCTTAAATTAATATTACTTATACACTACAATAATAACACACTTAAATTATAAATAACAACACCACAATTAACAGCAGTAAAGAAAGCAAGAGAGCAATATAGTTTATTGATACAAGACGTATGCTGTTTAGTTGTCAATATATGACTGACTTTAGTCGCGCATCTATCAAACAAGAAAAGAACGCATTTGTTTTCTAGCTATTCAAATATTTTAAAGATCAGTTTCACGTTCGTTACAATATTTTTAGCTTAAACAAGAGCACCAATCTCTTCGAAGACGTTTGGGTTCTTACTTTTCGAAAAGATTTACTGTAAATAATAAATTATAGGAAGATAATTTCTTCCTCGTATTCTTTATTGCCGTCCGCACCCTCCAACCTGCTTGTCCAAAAGTTACTATCGCTACCAAAGGGAGAAATCCCGGATAAATAATTAAAAATTAAGCGGCGGACATAACATAAAGAACACTGGTGGCAGCGGTGGGATTTTCGAAATTAAAAATCCTTCTTTTTTAGCCACAGGTATCATTTTTCTACCAATTTCAAGACTAAAGATAGATTTTGTGGTAATTTTCCTACTTTTGAAATTAAAAAAAAAAAAAATTTTTTAATTTTGAGTTTCGTGGCATTTTTGTAAAGTGCCACGCCCTGACTTCGTGGACTTGCCACACCTTAGCAGGTAGCAACTCCACGTATCGCGGACTCAGCATTTTCCGCCCCTCGAATCGAGTTGCGGAACGCCTGAGTCACCGTCCACGACTTCGCGACCAAATCGCAGAGTCAGCAAAAAGTCATACATCGACTTTATCGTTCCAGCTTTGAGCTGTAGAAACTAACTCGTTCTCGCTCTTTCTGACTAAGTCAGCAATTTTCATCCCGATCTCAGAGACTTATAATTTCGTCGTTTCGCACGTCACCTTAGGGTGTGGTCACCATTACTCGAAATCAACAAAATCGGAGACGAAGAAATCTAACGCCTCCTCCAGTTCACGGCTTAGGTCCAGCAATGTCAGACAACGAGAAACCCGTCATCTGGCTAGATGCCACGTTGCCCGATGCAAACACCCCTTCAACTCAGTACGATGTGGCCAAGGAGCTCTATCAGGAGCTACCTAAGTTTAACGGTGAAGGCCCAACTTGCGAACAAGATTTTAAAGAATTTGACGCGATCGTACGAAGCTGGTTACCCTGCATCCCCCCAGACCACCATGATATGTCTGTTATAAAAATCGCAAAGAGAATCTCTGGTCGCGCTAAAAGTATCATTGAATATACTCCGATCCACAGCGTTGAAGAACTTCTTGACGCATTGGGTGAGAGATTTCGTGATGGCGATCCAGCTCTTATCTGGCATAAACGTCTAGCTGCGGCTTCCCCGAAAGACGGGGAAACTACTGAAGATTTTTATTTCAGGTTACCCAGGATGATAAAAGGCCTGGAAGCTGCATTACCCGAGGAAAATCGAGGTGCCATCATGTCGCAACAAGAAAAAGTTGCATTTGATCTTCTTTATTCCGCTTTGCTAGACCTTCCAAAATGGCTTGCGCGTCTAAAAGATCCAAAAACCTTGGAAGATCTGTATAAAGCGATTAAAGAAGAGCGAACTCACGAATGTTTGCGACCTTCTCGAGAACGCGATTTTAACGATTTTCCCCGTCACCCTCATAAGGATCGTCGAGACTATGACCGAGACTATAACAGACGTTACTCTAGAGACCATTATCAGAGACCTCGTCGGGATTACGATGATCGTGACGATCGTCGAGAAACCAGAGGGCGTACATTTACTTACTCTCAAAACCGTCACAGACGGAGTAAATATGATACAGATGACGAGGACAGCGTAGACTCTGACGCTAGTGCAGCGTCTGCAGATTATCTAACTTACGCTTACACCTCGAGTAAAGGGGGACGTAGTCAGACTCGTAACGATGACTTGACTTCACGAACATACAAGAAAAGCCCGTCACGATCAAGAACAGAAGAACCTTCTTCGACCAGAAGAAAAACCATGACGTTTGACCCTGTGGACATTGACACTGAAAAACTGGAGCATCTGAAATTAGACGCTCCATGTTGCGACTGTCCCTTCTGTCCTCACCGTGAAGTGACTAAATCTGCCTTAAGGAAAAACAAAGACGAGTATTTAAACTTGACGGGCGCTCGACAGGCCGAGGCGACTGCGAGTATGCCCCGCGAGCCTCGCTAATCCCCAAGCGCCCATTAGAGGCCTCAAACTGTGAAGGAATTCAAAATCCTCCAGCGCCCCAAACCCTCACACTAGTAATCGGTAAAGGACCGAGAGTCTGGATGAAGTCTCCAGACCTCTTCCAGGGTGGTTGTGAAGTTTTATTGGATACAGGTTCTGACCTGAATCTCCTTTGTATCGATGCTCTGGAGGATGATACTATCTTTTACCTCGAAAACGGCGGTAAAGTGGGCGGCATAGCGACCAGCAGTATGCCAATAATCGGAACTGTGACTCTCAAGGTCTTTAAAGTGGATGTCTGTTTTCAGGTTGTACCTAGATCACCAGGAGGTTACCTAGGTATCCTTGGAAATGGATTTTTCATCAAAGAACGAGCTGGCATTTCCTTTTATTGGAATACGCTGGTCCTTAAAAATCGACCTACCCGTCCTATCCCTTTTACAATGGAAGACGACCCTGACGGAGAGTATACCCTGTCCCTAGGGACAGGTCCAAAAATTTTTGACTCGTGTAATTCACTTCACGGAGAATCACAATGTTTTCTCATAGATACAGGGGGGACGTATGTTTAATAAACTCTTCTGCTCTTAAACCCGAAATTAGAGTAGATCGTGGTGACACGATGCTACTCCGAGGTTTGAATGGGCATTCTATAAAGACGATTGGTACCGTGGAATTGAAACTTTTGGGTTCGAAAATTCGATTTCATGTTTGTGATGGAAATTTACCCTTCCATGGTGTCGGAAGTTTGGGCAATAACTTCCTGAAAAAAGAGCAAGCGGAAATTTCATATCACCACCAATCCCTGAATTTATCATCGCGACCCTCCAGGCCTGTGTCTTTCAGTCTTGGGGTAAAGCCATCCTGTTCGTACGTAATTCCACCCCGTATGCGAATTTCTGTGTCGGTACCTGTCGTAAATCCAGAAATCAAACAAGGGTACCTCCGTAAGATCCCTCTTGAAGAAGGACTCTTAATGGGCGAAGCCGTTGTTTCAGTGGCCGAAAACCAGGCGATGTGTATGGTCATCAAAACTACATCTGACCCGGCAGAAATTGACATTGAACCTCAAGTGCTCGAGGTATTCGAATTCTATCACCCAGATCTTTCAGATGAAAATTCTGAAACATCCGATTCCTCACCCGAAAAAAAATCTTTATCCAAAAGAGGGCGCATCGACGCAATCCTTAAGAAAATTCAGACTGACGCTAAATTAAATGGAGATCTAAATTAAGCGAATATAAATCCTCGGTAGTTGTTCGGCATAAAATTTCTAAGCCATACGCCGAAGGATTGTCTTATAATCCCGAAGAAAGATCCCCGGCAGAGACAAACTCGAACGAAAAACCCATTAAAGAAGCAGTGATGTTACAGCTCGAGGAAAATTCTTGTCCAGATGACGAATCCGTAGCGGGATGACGTCGACGATTTGAACATAAAGCCTTATCTCATACAAGAATTGGGCGATAGTCCTATCGAGGTAACTCTCTGCGAAGGTAGTATAGAAGTTCCTGCTGAAGAATTACTCGATACAATCATCGAAGAAAACCACTGCAGCCCTATAGCTGGTCACAAGGGCGTCGTGAAAAATTATTGGCGAATCCGCGAGAGATTCTATTGGCCCGGCATGAAGGACAACATCTATAGATTTATCCAAAAATGCGAAATTTGCCAGAAGAACAAACTCACGCGAATTAAAGTATATTATATAATACCGTAGGACCACTTCCTATGACCAGAAGTGGAAACGTCCATATCCTGACGATTCAGGATAACTTTTCGAAAGCCGTAACCGCGATTCCAATACCCGATATCCGATCGACCACAGTGGCTGAAGCCCTTGTTGATCGATATATGTGTTATTACGGGTGTCCGAGAGTTATCCTCTCAGACAAAGGTACGTCGTTTACCTCGAAAATAATACAACAGCTTGTAAAAGCTTTAAAAATACAAAGATTAGCGACTTCGGGTTACTACCCCCAGTCAAATGGATCCTTAGAAAGGAGCCATCAACCACTAATAGACTTTCTGCGAGTAATTTCAGATAGGTATCCGAACTGGGATTGATATGTGGGTCTTGCTGCGTTGAGTTACAATATCAATGTGCACACCTTTATCAAATTCACTCCATTTGAGTTGATGTTTGGTCGAAGAGCTCGATTGCCAACCCCATTCCCCGATTATTCCAGAATCGAAACTTATTCTGATTATCTCGCTGACCTCATGGGAAGATTGTCAGAAGTTAGAGAAATCGCTGCTGATTGTCTTAATAAGGCAATACAGGATTCCGAAATTCGTTATGATCGACACATGCATGCCAGAACCTTTAAAGTAGGTGATTTCATTTATGTTTTGATAGAGCCGAGGAAAAATGAACTCGATGTTTATTACACCAGGCCTCATGAAATTGTCGAAATTAATGAATTTGGGAGTCTTATTTACCTGAATGACAAAAGGAACCGAAAATTGGTCAACCCTAACAAAGCTAAACCTGCTGTCGACCACAAAGCTAAACTTTTATAAAGTTCTCTGTTTCAGATCCGAGAAATTCTTACCACTATGAGACCATTGTTGATTTTCTTGATCATCATCGTGGAGAGCAGCCAGTCTAAGGACGTCATCACCATCCAGTCATTAATGGACAACCCAGGGTTACTGTATGACCCATTTAAGAAGATCCTCCTGATTGAAGAAAATTGGTACATCATCTCTTCCATTAACGTCCGAGGGTTGGTAGATCTGTACTCCTTTGAGTTGGACCGTATACACTCAACCATGCTTGCTTGTGCCAAGATCATCGACGTCAGGTCCTGCATGCATTATCTGAAAATCGACATGTTAAACGAGATACAGGTCGGAATACACCAGACCAGAATACACCGCCACTTGACCGGAACCAGCGAGCTACATGGTTCGGTTTCATAGTGATATTTCCCGAGAACTGTTTGGGACCATAGATTATGAAGATAAAGAACACATTACTAAGGAAATCAACAAGTTGTATCAAGATAACGCAGAAATGGTGCACCTGGTACAAAACGCCACTCACATCGTCAAAAGTGAGATCAATACCATTCTTCAGAGCAAAGCACAGATGCAGTCCAACATGAATAAACTTGCAGACGCCACTCACGCATTCATAAACGCAACTCTAAATTCATTGGAGAAAATCGCATATGTGGTAAAAGTCCTCATGCTGGGGGATCAGCGCTTGGAGGTCGTCACTAACCACTTACGAGTTCTGAGAGAGGCCGAGACCATCATCGAAGAGGCCAAAGCCGGCAGACTCTCTCCTCAAGCGATATCACCGAAACAACTATACAAAGCAACTATCAATATCATGAGAAAACATCCTGATTTAAATCCACCTCAGCCGATTGACAGGATTGACATCTCAACCTTGTCAGCATTATCGACAGTAAAGGTAGCGAGGGCAAAAGGTTACTTACTTATTATAGTAACCCTGCCTCTGTTCCACAAGATTCCGCTGCTATCATATGAAATGAGACCGTTGCCAAAACCAGAAAATGTGAACGGGAAAATTCAAACTTTGACAATCTTACCACCTAAAAAGTTCTTGATTACAGATCCAAGTCTGCGAAGATTTTTCTTGGCAGACTCCGAATATAAAAACAAATGCACAAATATTGGAGAAGATCTTTCGTGTCGCCCCGACATTCCATTTCAATCTACTGAAGATACAGAAGAAGTCGCTTGCGAAATGAAGCTGCTCCTGAAATCAACGCAAGACATTTCAAAAACTTGCAACATCCACATTATCCCTGAGTGCAAAACCACGTGGATAACGCTCAATCAACCGAACTCTTGGGCCTATTCGACATGTAAAGAAGAAACATTAAGTCTCAAATGTCTAGACCCAATTGATAAAGATTATTACATCAACGGAACAGGGATGATCCATATTCGGGGTAGATGTATAATAAAAAACGGAAAATACTTAATTAAAAGTATAGATGAGGAGATCACTCAGCTGAATATCACTTTGACAAGGTTAAACTTAACCTTGGAAGCGCTATCGTCAAATTTAATAGCTGAGCTCGAGGTCTCAGGATTTTTCTTCAGAAAGAACATCGACCCATTAAATACAATTGATAAATTCCAACCGGATGTCTGAAATTTCACTACACCATCAAGAAGACGACATTCACCGAGTCATGACGGCGGGAAATATGTCCGCCCTCGTCGTCTTGTGTGTTATTCTCGTCGTTCCAGTCATCCTCAAATGTTTCATCTGCTCAAGCAAAAGGCGCTGCTTCACCTACAAGAAAAACAAGCAGCTAGTCGAGGTACTTAATAAGACAGTAAAAGAAACCAAACATACCTCAGATTCCAAGCCAAAATCTGTCCAAACCCAAGCGCAACCAGAGGTCATCGAACTCCGAGAAACTCCGTCAACTCCAACTCGTGTCGCTTTCTCTGCAAACAGGAGAACAACTCCAACTCGTACTTTAAGAGGACTTCGCCTCTCCGAAAACAACGCCCCAATTTAATCATCTTAAACAAGATAAGAATAATGTATAACTGAATTAAATTCGCCGGTAAAAATAGTAATCCTCTTTTAATTATTTAGAAACTGACCCCAAAATAATTTTGGGGGCCTTTTGGAAAACATTTACAAATTTTTGTATTCAATAAACCATATTCATGGTTATCTTGAAAGAGGATTCCAATTTTACCACCACTTTATTTTAAAAAGAGAAATAGAAAAATTAATTAGGAAACATATTACTAGACTTAAGATTACAAGATAAATTTTGGAAAAAGAACGAAAATTTAATAACAGATTTATACATTTAAACTATTGAAGAAATTTAAAATCACCTGAAAATTATAGAAAACAGGATAATTGGTAAATTCCTGTTAAAAACCGCGAAATTACTTTTCAAACTAAAGCAAATTATTTTAAACGGTTACCTTTCACAGCGTATGCGCGAATCCGAACGCAGATAACAGCCGCTGCCAAATATTGTCGCAGCCTTGACAAATTTTCGTACAGGACGTCATTTCTCTGCCCAATTCTCCTTTTAAAACTTAAACCCCATGGAAACTCCTTAAAATACTCCTTTTCACCACCTATAACAAGAAAACGGAAGCAGTAAATAGAAGGAATTTTCTTCCAAAACAAACTTCAGAATGTTACTCACCTCAGATAGTCACACGCTTCGATTATAAGCTTTATACATTTACCTTGCGAATTCAGATAATTACGCCGTAATTAATAAAAAAAAAACTCTAAATTCAAAATGCAAAGGGAAAACCAAGTTTTCTTTACGTATACACTTGCATATTTAACCATATCCAAGTTGTATACGATTATTTGAAGGAATGGACGAATTTTTGGGTTAAAAGAAGGAACACACGATCTTTAAGCACATTTTCTCTTATTAAAAAGAGAAAACTGACAGCTGAACTTGACTTGCAAGTGGTAACAACATTTCGGTTACCCAGCGAACGCTGGTGATGGCCGAATTGCCCCATTTTCTTCCGCTACCTCGAATTCCTCCTCTTCTGGCTCATCATCCCCATCTTCCCTAAAGAGCCAGGAAATTTATATCCAGTCCTCCATCCAATCATCCAAGTCCTCTGTAACCGGGCAGCAGGAAAATACGACATGAGAGTATGGCTCTCTAGCTGCCTCGGTTTCCGTTGGTCGTTCTCTCTCTCTCTCTCTCTCTCTCTCGTGTCTTTCCTGATTTGCGAGTGTGGCTGAGTCTTGGCGCTAGTCTAAGAGGTAGTTAGCGCAGCAGGTGACCATAACTCGGTCACTGCGCATAATTAGGAGGGGTCAACAAGAGGTTGCGACCCAAAACGATTCAATCCGAGACGACACTCAAGTTCGAGAGCTTTAGCTAATCGGTCGAATTTATTCTACTCTCTCTGAATTTATTGCAACTTGTATTTCTTACGGGCCTATTATATATATAATCAAGTGAGTTCAAGGTTTTCTTGTGTGGTTAAGTATAAAACCAAAGGGTGTCAGTGATCTTGTGGTGTACATCATCGTCGAAGCGTCAGTTACGTCCACCATCGTCGTCAAGCCGTGGATTTCACCAGCATCAGGACTTGCTGCTAAATACCAAGGAAGATGCAGAGACGACCAATCCCACCTGTAAGTCGTGTACCCCTTTGATCGCCATGTATATAATTATATTATTACATGCGCATATTTTCTCTCTCTTCAGCGTGGTTAAATATTTCCATCACTAAATTTTGCTCCCGCTCACAACGAATATATCCAGGCGTTCCGAATCTATAAATTACTCGCTGGACATCTTGTAAATAAATAAATTGATTATAAATTTAAGTAATAAAGGGGAAACTGTACATATGGGAATTTGGTTAAATAAAATTTGTCAATTTCATTTCTATTAAGTATTCAACTTTAATTATCACCAGAGTCCTTTATTTAAGTTTATTTCAGTCGCGTGTCCGGCTCAGGACGAGTACCTGCTTCCTGAAATCATTTCCCGTCTTTTGGAACCAGATTTTAGAATAAAATGAGTATCATTAATAATAGTAAATTTAAGTAAATCAGTATTTTCGGGAAATTAATTAACTGTGGTTCTTGGCAAACTGGACACGCAGTTGCCAGGGCCCACCGTTATACCTCGTCCTTTTCCCTCCAAAAATGTTTACTCCATGCCAGGAAAAGCTCAAGTCCGGTAGAGAACCCCGACTTAAATAATACTGGGTGAACAGACAGATTAAGTAACACTACAATCACAATTAAACTCGACTTAACACTCCAAAACTTACGTGTAACAGATTATTACGCACACCACACGAGGAATAACATCACAAGTATGAATCCTGGGATCCTAAATCGCAAAAAATTCTCCAAATATAAATCAATTCGGAATAAGATCTTACAAAATAATAAATGGAATCCCTAAGGTTATACTTTTGACCGTAAGACGTGCATATTGTGCCAGTTTCAAATCAGATGACTGAATGCCCGACTTAACGTGTAAACGCACCGTCAGCGAAAATAAGATGCGCTAACTGTGAGAGCGTTTGTTAAAATCACAGAAAATTAAACTTATGAATAAAATGATAAATTCACTCTTAAATCCTATTAAAATAAATTGAAGGACATTCTTGGAATTCACTCAAAATTTATTCTTTTAAATTTAAAACATTAACGCCTTTTAAATAGCCAGGCGATGGAAGAATCTCTTAAACTGGAATTTAACAGGCGTAGACCATTCCTTCATCCTCGAATGTTGCGGATATCTCTCAAAACTTTCATCAAATAACTATCACCAATGATAGCATCATCCGTAAAGTACTAATGTAAATTGGTCACGACATACTAAAAAAATTAAATAGTAACTTCAAAGAATTAAAGAATTTCCCTACAGAAATTTTATATCCATAAGTCTGTAATCCAATTATCTCTAATAAGGTAAGAGCACGACCATCAGCGCTTATCGGGGCCAACGTTGGTGCAATCGAATGTATCCAATCAATCTCATATTGATTGGAAATGAACAGAAAGATTGGATTCGAATCCAAGTACCAACGAGTTTGTATCTCAATTAAAATATAGTCTAGTAGAACCGGTGAAAGATCCAATCCAGGACCAGCAATCTCGACATGTTGGTGATTAAAATACATTTTCAATGATAAACTCTGAAATTACCGAGGTTCAGTGTATAAATTATTAAGAAAAATTCACATAAGGAGTATTAAATTCCTCACTTTTAAAATGTAAATGAGTTTTAATAAGAAACTACCCAACTTACCCCTTAACATTAACGAACGTACGCTAGCCGTAAGATAAACTTGATAAAAACGCAATGTTTAAATATCATCTTTTCTTATTTTTATAAAAGAAAAAGAAATATAATAATAATCGTGGCCTTGCTAAATCAGCCAAATTAAAAACTGACTACGAATTAAACAAGCGAAATACAAAAATTCTAAAAAAAAACGATTTTCAGACTCCAGGCAACGCTATATAGCCTGAGAAAAATTTTATCGAAATATCAATTGATATGATAATAATAACCCGTAAAAATCACTCCACAGGCATATCATCCATACATGTGACCTTCATTTTCTATCTCAGGGTAAATTTATTACAGGTTATCATTTAAATCCATTATTCATTAAAATTATTCATGACAAGTATATATATATATATATATATATATATATATATATATATATATATATATATATATATATTTATATATATATATATATATATATATTGGAATCTACTATAAGTATTGCTCATTCTCTCACTCACACGTGAGAGATATACGAATGGCCACATACGCGGGACAAATTACACGCCAATGTATATAGCACACAGGTACTTACAGTCTCCGTTGTAATATAAAATGCGTACAGGTTCCATTGGTCTCAATTATTAATTTGGCAATAATTATTGCGACAACTCAAATCAACTCTGATTGCCAAGTGTCCCATACACTTTACAAATTTCAATAATTGCCAAATGGCGTCCCAACAAAGAAAAATTTTACGGCAACAGCAACACACCTTGCTCTTACAATTGCTTATTCACGTCTGACCATGGCAGCACGTGAGTCCCATGCCGGCACCTCGGCCGGCGCACTCTTATAATGTTTTCTCCTTTCAACCAATGGAGCAATATACCTGTCGCATGTTAATTTGCTCATTTACACCAACATGATGCATGACTTGTTTGGCATGTAATTTGTCCATTCCCGACATTAAATGGCCATTCCCATATTTCAGAGCCACTTAATAATATAATTTTATAAATAAATCTCACATTGTTTTATTTATAAACCCCGTAAATTTATTTATAATAAATAAATTTACTAAGGCCAACTGTTGCGTTGCCGCGCATGCGTCAACCAACCAAAATAATAATAATAGTAAGTAAATAATTCAAATAAATAAATACGCAATTATTTATTCCAGCGTATATAAAACCCATTTTACCGTTTATAACATTCAGTAAATTTTACTGAGTTGAACGCAATTTTTACCTAGGAAATTAGACAAATAATAGAAACACAGTAAATAAAATAAGATAATACATAAAATAATAATAATAATAGTAAGATAATAATAATAATATATGAGACGTGTTGAGCAGCGTGTGCTGCCGTCTGTTGCCCCTCTCCGACCTAATGCGAAGATGCCGCGATATTTAAATATCGTGACAAGGTTAGGGAAGTAGTAAAGGGTTTGAGGGATAGGAAAGCAATGGGGGAGGATGGTATACCGAATGAAGTGTGGAGGTATGGGGGAGAGGAAGTAGTGGTAGCGTTATGGGAAATATGTAATAAAGTGTGGAGGGGTGAAGGGTGGCCAGAGGGTTGAAGGGAGGGGTTGGTGATACCAATAGTGAAAAAGGGGGAGGGCAAAGTAGTGGAAGAGTATAGGGGAGTGACGATGACTCAGACTGCGTATAAGGTGTATGTAGGAGTGCTAGAGAAGAGATTGAGAGAGGAGGTAGAAGAAAAGGGGTTGCTACCACCGAGTCAAGCTGGGTTTAGGAAAGGAATGGAAACGATAGATAACATATATGTGGTAAATTATTTGATGAATAAGGAGGTCAGGAAGGATGAAGGGAAGTTGATGTTGATATTTGTAGACTTGAAGGCAGCGTTCGACTCGGTGGATAGGAGGAAATTATTTGAATGTTTGAGGAAAAGGGGGGTTAGGGAAGGACTGGTGAGGTAGTGTTAAGTAAGACGGTTAGTAAGGTGAGAGTGGGAAAGGAGAGCGGAGAGAAGTTTTGGACGGAGAAGGGAGTCAGGCAGGGATGCCCGCTGAGTCCCCTTTTGTTTGTGCTGTTTTTGTCGGATATGGATGAGGAGTTAGAAAAGGGAAGATGGGGAGGAGTAGAGCTGGGAGAAGGGAAAAAGGTGTATGGTTTGGCGTATGCGGACGACGTGGTCCTGATGGCAAAGGAGGAGGGGGAAATGAGGGGAATGATTGGGACACTGGAGAGATACATTGAAGGAAAAGGGTTAGAAGTCAATACAGGGAAGACGAAAATCATGAGGTGTAGGAAAGGAGGGGGTAGGTATAGGAAAGTTAGTTGGCGATGGATGGGAGAGGAGATAGAGGAAGTGAGAAAGTATGTGTATTTAGGGTATGTTTTTAAAGCAAATGGGAATCAAGAGAAACATGTGAGAGAGAGAGAGAGTAAGAAAAGGAGCGAGTGTGTTAGGACAGATCTGGGGAATAGGAAAAAGAAAGTTCAGTAATGACTGGGGGGAGAAGGGTATGGCTGTTTGATAAATTAGTGTGGTCGGTGGTGAGTTACGGAGTAGAAATCTGGAGGTGGGAAAAAAGGGAGGTGGTGGAAAACCTGCAGGAAAGGTACTTGGGATGGGTGTTAGGGGTGTCGAGGAGGGTTCCGGGATATATGGTCAGAGAAGAGCTAAGCAGGGATGAGATCATGGTAAGGGCAGGAATGAGAGCTTGGGGGTATGAAAAAAGAATAGAGGAAGGAAAAGGAGGAGAGTTAGTGCGAAGATGTAGGTTAGAAATGAGGAAAATAGTGAAAGCGGGAAAAGGAGTAAAGGGGTGGGAAGGGGAGAGGAGGGACTATTATAAGAAAAGAGGATGGCACTTAACAGAGGTAGAGGAGAAATGGGAGAGGGGAGAAATGAGAGGGGAAAGGCTAATAGAAGTAGATAGGAAAAAGCAGTGGCAGGATAGATGGGAAAAGATTAGGGATTCGAAGGGAAATAAAGAGTATAAGTTTATTAAGGGGATAGGGATTCCGGGGTATTTGAAGAGGGGCTGGAAGGAAGAGAGGTGGAGAAGGGTAGCGAGGTTCAGGCTAGGGGATGGGATGAATGGGGGTAGGTATTGGGGAAATGAGGAAGAAAGGATATGTAGGGTATGTGGGTATAAGGAAGAGACTTGGGAACACGTGTGGGAGGTATGTTCGGGTTTCGGGGTAGAGAGAGGGTGGCAGGAGATGAGGAAAGAAGTGTTAGGAGAGGATGGGCAAGGGGAAGAGTGGCTTAAAGATCTGGAAAGGTTGAGGGGAGAAGGAGGGGAGGATAGTTAGAAAAAGAGCAATGGAAACGGAGGTCACGGGATGCGTGTGAGGGAATGGAGGAATGAGAAAAGGCAAAAAGAGTTTTTTCTTTGAAATTTCTTTTTCTCTTGTTGCCCCGAGTGTGAAGGACGAAGGATGAAAATTGTAAAGGATGGAAGGATGGAAATTGTAAAAGAGTGTGTTATAGGACAAGGATATAGGTATAAGGAATTGTTTTTATGTAATATGAAGGTCTACGTACTGTTAATTTTTGTTAGTTTTTGTTTTGTTTTATGTATTTGTGGACGGAAAGTCCGGATGTAACCCGAAAGGGAAAATTTTGAAACCAATAAAAAAAAAAATTTCTCATAAAAAGTTGTGTAATTTTTAGTTGTTAAAATTACCATCACCTGCACCAGATCCTCTAAATTAATTCGCTCATTTTACACCAAAAAATTTAGAATTTATTTTATATCCCTCAATTTTTGTGACTAGTGTACTTTTCATATGTTGTTGATTGTAATTTTTCATTATATGGCTTTTCCATACGGGCACACACACACACACACACACATATACGTCCATCTCTCTGAAAATGTCCGAATAGCATCTTAGGACCTTTAATAGTTGACGTCTGCTGAAAACTTGGTCTTTGAAATTCGGGTCAAAACCAATAATTTCACGAATTTTTAGAAAATCGTCGATTTTCTTAGCGGGAAGTTGAAAATTCACAACCATAACTTCTTCTCATTGCTAATGCACGTTATTTGTGATTTAATCGTCGTATCAAGTCGGATTATGTACAATATCCTGAAACAGCAAAGGTCGTAGAAATTTTCTGAGGTTTGTAAAACCATCTGAAACTGGAAGAAATGCTTTTATTTCGTGTCTATCTCTGGAAATCAAATCATTCTAACATTTCCGAGAAAAATTTATTAACCTCTCAATTTTAAGAGTATATGTTTATAATGCAGATTACTCTATATCTTGCTACTAATGAAATTAATTAAGAAAATAAAATAGTCAAATAAAATTGTTTTTAATTCACTCAATCGAGATTACTTTGAAAATTTTGAAGGTTAAATTATATTTAAAACTGCTTCATGCTAAATTTCAGGGGATCCACTTCGTAATGTTTACTCTAAGATGTTGGTTTTACTTTTTTGTATAGTTCGTATGGGTCCACTGCGTTTTCGTCCCAAGACAATTCATCCCTGACAATTTATCCCCAAAATATATAACAATGACAGCAATTAGTTACAACACGGGAAGAAACAAATATGAAACCCGACTTCGCAACAATAAAAAAATAAATATCAATAACTCAAACATTATTATTAAAATATGAACACTTTATTTTTGACAAACTTGGATCTATATTTGAGTAATGAACAACTTAATAGCAACATTTATTATCTAAATCAATTGAAGTTACATAGTCATTCCAAAATACGTGAAAGTCATTATGACTATCAATACATTGAACTCAAAATTATCACAATTAAGAATTACAAAAAATACTGTTATAATGTTTTTAAACAACTGGACAAAACCAGCAAATGACAAACAGTCCCACATTAAGAAAAACATAAATGACAGAGTATAATAAACAAATAATAATATCAATACGATGTCAAATAACTAAAGTATCAGTCGATTTCATTAGAATTAAGCTTAATATAACTTTTAGATTAATTAAAAATTTTGAGTGTTAGACAATTTTCACGTCTGAGCATAAACTTGTAGCTTAGGAAGATTTTAAAGTAGAAATTTTTAGAGCAAGTTATTGTATTTCAAATTATAAATAAATAAAAATTTAATCGATGGTCTACATAAATTCTAATATAAATAATACTTTCGATAATAATATAATATCAATATCAATACGATGTCGAGTAACTAAATTATCAGTCAATATCATGAGAATTAAACTAAATATAACTTTGAGATGCTAATACTTTAGTGATATTATTAAAATGCTCTAATTTTTTGTCAACATAATAATCACAAGCGATTCGTTTCAATCGCTTCAAATAATTTTGATAAGCTTTCAAACGTCCACCAATAACATCAAGACCAGTCTGAATTTGATTCATCAAAATTTCAGTCTTATTTTGCTCATCTTTCAGCAATTTTATGAATCCTGCCATAACAGGGTGAGGTTGACCAACACGGGTGTTGAATCCAGCATTTCAACCTTCACATGGACTGTTGGAACGATTCAAATCATCCATTACAGCATTGTAACAATTCCACATCTTAATTCCAGATCTTCGGATAGCGAAGCAATTGGTCTTGAATTTAGCACAGCTTAAATCTGTGTTAACGCTGTAGCGAGTTGGTCGTAAGTCAATAGCGATTCACAATAGTTCGAATAAGATGGAACTTGATTGACTTAACGGCTGCTTCCCATTTGCCACTAAAATGAGGAGCGGTTGGCGGGTTGAACTTCCAGTCTGTGCCATCAGTAGCGAGTAAATGCTGAAGTTCCTTTAGCTGTCTCGATCCTGCTGCGAATTCTCTTCTTAGCGTGGCGTCTGCTCCTACAAAATTTGTACCACAGTCCGAGTATAGGGTACTGCAGGCGCCTCTCCGACTAGTAAATCTTCCAAATTCTGCGACGAAAGCGTCAGTAGAGTAATCGGTGACAATTTCAATATGTATAGCGGACGTAGCGAGACATACAAATACAGCGATCCAACCCTTACAAGTTTTCGCACCTCGACCTTGAAATGTCTTCAGTGTTACTGGCCCGGCGTAGTCTATTCCAGTGTGTAAGAATGCTTTAGATGGTCTTACACGAGCGGATGGCAATTGTCCCATTAATTGTTGTGCACAAACACTTCTATGTCTCATGCATACGACGCAGTGAAAAATGTAAGACCTGACTGGAACACACCCACCTTCTATCCAGACAGATTTCCGTAGATCAGCGAGAGTCCATTGAGTTCCCCCATGAAACGTTTTCTGCTGCGAATGTTCTATTAGTAGCGTACTTAAGCGTGATGATCTTGGTAAAATAGCTGGATTTTTTTGGTCATCATTTAGTAGCGAATTCTTCAAGCGACCGCCGACTCTGAGTACTCCATTGTAGTCGACGTAGGGAATCAATTTAGCGAGACGATGATTTCGTTGTAGAGAATCACCATATTTCAATAGTTTTAGCTCGTGTGAATAGTACTGACTTTGTGTATACTTTATCAGCAAAGTCTTTGCGAGTTCCAGGTCAACAGTAGATAGTGGTGTGGCCAGTGTGGACTGTGGCACTTTTTAGGTAGATTTTTCTAAAATCTAACATTTGTATTTGTCCTCATGGTCGATTTTTCAAGGAATTTTGTCACAACCTATCATAATCCGTTGAGTAGAGTTCGAAAATACCATTCGTTGAAAAGTTTATATATGTATGTATATTAGGGTGGCTCATTTGAAACGACTATTTTTTTTTTTTTGCTCCATTGACGGAATATTGTTCTAGACATAAAAAAAAAATTTTCCACAAAATTTGAGCCCTTAATTTTAATTTTAAGAACTCGCTAATTGAATTTGGAATTTTCCCATTCATTTAGCATGTAAAGTGGAGGTTTTTTTTTTTAATTATCTATGGCTCTGCTGCATTTCACGTTTTTTTACTGTCCATAGGCAGAAGTTGTAGGGGAACCTTTATACTTCAAAAGTTCCTACAGTAAAATTTATGTGACAGGAACGGGGTCAGAGTTAAAAAATGTAAAAGTCGGTTTTTAGCGATTTTTGCGTATTTTTTGAGTTTTTCGTAGAAAATATTGTAGTTACCGAAAAAAAGTAAATGACAAATTTGTAGGAAATCAAATTTGCTACAAAAAAGGTCCTGTAAGCCAAGGCTGTAAAATCTGTTGTTTCTGAAATAAATTGAATTATACATATGAAAATTCAAGATATCTTTGCAGTATATGATTTGTTAAATTAATAATTTAATTTTCATTTATTAAATGTTTTTCTTGGACATCATATTATTTTTTCATGAAAATACAAAAAAAAAAAATTCATCTATATGGGGCATTCCACGCCAAATCGGACGGTTTCAAAAATTGATTTTTCCGATTTTCTTCAATTTTTGGTATTTTTTAGTACCCCTCAAAAGAGGCTTCCCGGTAAATTTTGAGATCATTTTGATTAATGGTTCGAAAAATATCGAATTTAAAAAAAAAAACCGCTCTTTTTATGGTTTTTTGATCATAACTTTCGTAATAATGGTCGAAATTCAATGTTTTTTTTATTCAAAATTTTCGTTTTTAGTTGGCCTTTACAGACAAAAATGCATAACAAATATACGAAATGTTTTTGATCGAGATTACGAAAGTTATGATCAAAAAACCATAAAAAGAGCGGTTTTTTTTTTAAATTCGATATTTTTCAAACCATTAATCAAAATGATCGCAAAATTCACCGGGAAGCCTCTTTTGAGGGGTACTAAAAAATACCAAAAATTGAAGAAAATCGGAAAAATCAATTTTTGAAACCGTCCGATTTGGCGTGGAATGCCCCATATAGATAAATTGTTTTTTGTTATATTTTCATGGAAAAACAATATGATGTCCAAAAAAAAACATTTAATAAATGAAAACTAAATTATTAATTTAACAAATCATATACTGCAAAGATATCTTGAATTTTCATATGTATAATTCAATTTATTTCAGAAACAACAGATTTTACAGCCTTGGCTTACAGGACCTTTTTTGTAGCAAATTTGATTTCCTACAAATTTGTCATTTACTTTTTTTCGGTAACTACAATATTTTCTACGAAAAACTCAAAAAATACGCAAAAATCGCTAAAAATCGACTTTTACATTTTTTAACTCTGACCCCGTTCCTGTCACATAAATTTTACTGTAGGAACTTTTGAAGTATAAAGGTTCCCCTACAACTTCTGCCTATGGACAGTAAAAAAACGTGAAATGCAGCAGAGCCATAGATAATTAAAAAAAAAACCTCCACTTTACATGCTAAATGAATGGGAAAATTCCAAATTCAATTAGCGAGTTCTTAAAATTAAAATTAAGAGCTCAAATTTTGTGGAAAATTTTTTTTTTATGTCTAGAACAATATTCCGTCAATGGAGCAAAAAAAAAAATAGTCGTTTCAAATGAGCCACCCTAATGTATATATATATGAGATATAACGCAGTTTTGAGGACACGATTGCGTCTACAATTCTTATCCGATCTTAATGAAATTTTCTACACTTCTTCTATGAGCGATTATCACGGATAAGTTCGAAGATGGGCTAAATAGGTCAATTAGCTAAGAAGTTATGACTGTTTTAAATTTCCACGATTTTTCGAAAAACTCAGTTTTTATCCACTTTCAAGTTCATATAATTTTAAAACTAATACTCATAGACATTTTCCGTAGAAAGTATCGGAGAGCTTGTCTAACAAGCTTTAATTTATGACCTTGAACGTTATGTTTTGACCATTTCTTCCAATACTTTGATAGCCTTGAAAATTTTAATGGAATCAAAAAACGATATAAATATGGTTTTCATTCCACATAACTTATGCATTTCCCATTATAATACAATTTTGTCAGTTGTATTATATTGTGAACAAAATAACCTGCAAATTTTACAGCTATTTTATATTTTAAAAGTATTTCTTTTAATATTTATAATGTTTCAATCGTACCTGTAGTCCTATAATTATATCTGATCTTGCCATCGTAATAGCAATTACAATTATGATCTCATACTAATTAAATTTTCTATACTTTTTTTACGTGAAGGTTAGTTTGGTAGGTTACCTATATAATGTTTTGTCAAATCAACTATCTGAAGTTCTCTATCGAAAATAGTCGTTGTCTTTTTTTACCCTCACTCTTAAAAAATGAGTCTAATTCCATATCATGACTACACACTAACATGTATCACAGAATATGTATGTATTAAACTTTTTATATAGATTAATTCGAAAATCTACCTTCCATTTCGGCTGCCGAATGGCATTTTTTTTAAATTTAGCGATGGCACGTAGGCAGATTCTAAGCGTGCGAAGTAGTGGTGACAACTCAGAAAATTTATCCAGTAGCATGTGTAGCGGATGTGAATCTGCCTTGAAGATGGTAAAAACCAGACCTGGACGTTCTTCAAGATGTGATACCGTCTGCGTAGGGATGTCAAAAGATGGCCAGTTTTCTTTAGATTGACTGAGCCACTTAGGTCCCGTCCATCGTAGCGAATGCTGTTCTAGTTTGGCTGCTGTTAAACCTCTTGAAGCGCAGTCAGCTGGGTTAAATTTCCCTGGAACAAAAAAGTTGACACTTGGTAGCGATTCTTGAATCTTGGTAACTCTGTTGCGAATGTAGACTTTCCATCTAGCTGGAATGTTTCGTATCCACGTTAAGGATACTGCGGAGTCTGTTCACAAGAAAATTGGTACATTTTCTAGTTTCAAGACATTCTTGACGTAGAGTACCAGTTGAGCGAGTAATACAGCGGCATTGAGCTCCATTCTTGGTATAGATATAGGTTTCAGTGGTGCAACTTGTGTTTTGGCACACACTAGCGAAATGTTGGAGCTTCCAGTAGCGTCAGTAACTTTTAGGTAGACGACAGCAGCCATAGCGAGTTGTAAAGCTTCAAAGAATCCATATAATTCGATCAACACATGCTTTTTTACATGATTCCGGCGAGGTATCTGAATCTTGAAGATCTGATGGAGTTCGTCTCGAAATAAATTCCATTCTTGAAGATGCAACGGTGATAGGGTAGCATCCCAGTCGAAGTTCTGCAGCCATAGCTTCTGCATGAACATCTCGACTCTGACGATGATCGGAGCCAAAAACCCAAGCGGGTCAAACAAGCAAGCAATTTCAGATAAAATTGTGCGTTTAGTTATTGGAGATGCTTCTGGTAGCAAATAGCCAAACTGAAATTTATCCTGTGTAGAATTCCAGGTTAATCCGAGCACTTTTACTGTAGTATCCTCAAGTTCTCGTGGTGTATCTTCTTGGGTTTCAACTGGAGCGACTTGGGAGAGTAATTCCGTTGAATTACTTGCCTATTTTGCGAGCGGAAAGCATCCTGCGGCTCACATATTTTTTGTGTCGAGAGCAACTTGAATTGCCTCAGCGAGTTCATCTGCGCCTCCATAGATGTCGTCAACGTAGCGTGTACTTGTTAACGGTTCAACAGCCTTAGGAAATTTATTTCCTTCATCTTCAGCGAGTTGTAAAACTACTTTCCCAGCGAGATATGGAGCCGATGTTGTTCCATAAGTAACCGTAGCGAGTGCAAATACTGTTGGGATGTCATCTTTATCAAACCAGAGTATGCACTGTAGATGATGATCTTCTTTGTCAACAGCGATCTGACGAAACATTTTGATAACGTCAGTAGCGAATAGATAGCGATGACAGCGAATGCGAATAAGTACGTCACTGATGTCAACTTGGATCTTGGGGCCCACATGAAGTATCTCGTTGATTGATACGCCAGATGTTGTTTTCCAGGACCCATTAAATACCACCCTGAGCTTGGTGGTAGTGCTCTGTTCTTTGAGAACTCTCATGATGAGGTAACAAGTAGCTGTTCGGTGGAAATTCTTTAATTTCACGCTTCTCATGTGTTCCAAGTCTTTATATTCCTTCAAGAAGTCGTAGTACAACTTCTTGTAGACTGGATCATTATTCAATCGTTTGCGAAGACGTAGTAAAGCGTATTGTGCAGCTCGTAGCGAGTCACCCAGTTGACTTGGAGAAGATTTAAGCGGCAAGCGATCGACATATCGACCATCAGACTGTCTGTAGTGTGTATTGACAAAGTGTTGTTCACACTTTTCTTCATCTTCATTGCAGTGTATAGCGAATCCTGTCTGTGGCTCTTTTTGATACCAAAACTTGCTCAACAAGTCTTGTAATTGATCATCAACAGTAACATGATGACCATAAGCTGTCAATTTTGATGTAGCGGTGTCCACATAACCATAAACGATCCAGCCAAGTGTCGTTGACTGAGCGATTGGGTCATTGTCGTTACCCTTCCTTATTTTAGCATTGATTATATGTGCAGCTGGTGCTGCACCCAGAATGATGTCAATAGGTCGTGATGTTAAGAAGTCTAGATTAGCGAGATGCAGACCTGTTATGTGCGGCCATTTCTTCTTAGTAAGCGTAAATAACAGTAAGTTCACCGTCAGTAGAGCAAGCACATGAGCTTGGATAGTAATAGAAGCGTTGTTGTGTAGCGAATGCAGCGTCATCTTGCATGACCCAAGTAAATGTCCAGCTGACACATTACCAATCCCTCGTAATGGTACAGCAGCCTTATTTAGCGGTATATCCAGCTTCTTAAATAGCGAATGCGTCACAAAGGATAACTCCGATCCTTGATCAATCAGTACACGAGCAGTACATGTACTTCCTGTTAGCGAATTCAACTTAACAATCGCGGTAGCGAGTAATACATTGAGCGAATGAGCTGAAAGCAGACTAGGTTAGCTAATTCAAAACAAAGGTTACCAAAATTGGAACTATTTGTTACCTTGAGTAAGTACAGCAGGTTCCTGCACCGATTTAGCGGCAGTACCATCATCGATGTGTGTAGATGTTTGATGTGGCTTGCCATAGAGGTGGCATCTATCTTTATTATAGCAGTTAGCGAAGCGGTGACGTCCCAAGCAGTTGTGGCAGAGCCAGTAGTGCTGCACAATCATTTTCCAGTTCTGTGGCGACGCCTGTTGGTAGCTTGGGCAAAACAAAACAAAGTGCTTTTGCTTGCAGATTGGGCAAAATCCTGGTTCACTAGTTTTCTCCTTGGGAGTACGAGCGACGTAGCTAGCTGAACCAGTAGCGGGAGGCGGTGCAGATGCGGCTGACCAGGTCTAAATTTCACTGGCTTGTTTGCAGCGGCTGAGCGAGAGTATGTCTTAGGTGATGGAGGTCTTTCAGTCACTGGTTTTGACTGAGCTGATGTGGACAATTTGGCTCTAATCTCTGAATTTTCTCACGCACGAACCTTTGCTTTAAGCATGTCGTGTAATTGTTTGTACGTGGGAAATTCATTGAATAACCTAAGCGAAGCCATCCATTCTACCCTCAGATCTGATGGCAGGCACCGAACTGTTAAGTGAATTAAAAAGGGGTCCAACTCACCAATTGGTTTCCCCAAAGCCGTGATGGCGTCCAGCGACTTTTTATTAGTGAGTAACAGCGCGTCCAGATCAGCAGCGAAGTGCGTAGTAAGCGGTTGACGGTCCAACAAATCATCGATGTGCATATCGAGCAATCGACGTGGACTTGTGTAGCGAGTATTCAGCAATTCCCAAGCGGGCTGGAACGCGTTATCTGTAATCTGTAAGTTTGCAAGTAGCGAAGCGGCCTCACCCTTAACCTGGGTTTTTAGGTAATGCATTTTTTGCGACCCAGTTAGCGAATCTTCGTTGATGACAAGCGAGGTGAATAGGTCCTTGAATGAATCCCATTCATCGTAGGTGCCCTGGAACGTCGGCAGCTTGATTTGAGGCAAATTGGATTTGTGTGCTCCTCCAAAGTAAGCGGTCTGGTCATGATTGACCGCATGGGCGTCATGAGCAGGTTCTGAAGCGGGTCTTGCTGCACTGAGTCGAACTTGAAGCGAGGTATAGACTTCATTAGCTGTTTGGAACGGATTACCTTTGTGGTATTCATTTTCGATGATATCAGGTACGTTATCATACAGTATCTCATGAGTTGTGTTGAAGCGAGTCCACAAGTCATTGAGGATAGCAAGTTCAGCGTCAATAGCGGCTGCACTTTGGGTAGCGAGAATGGCGTCGGTCAAGTGGGTAGACATTTTGCGCATCGTGTCGATGCGTTGCATTTGGAGAGCGACTTGAGCTTCAGCAGCTATCTTGATTACACGTGGCACACAAAATGGACGCGAGACGTGAAACCGACGCTAGGTTTTCGATCGGAAAAAAATAAACTAAAAGTCTCTTTACACCGGTGTGTAAATTGATCACTCCGGGCAGCACTCTAGCAGTGCTCAGCAATGCCCACGGCACTTAGCGATTTTCACTGTACAAAACTGAACACGCACTATTTTCTCACAATTTTTTAAGATTTTTCAATTTTAATCATTTTTAATAGTTAACAACCACACCAAATCCGGCTCGAAGGACCAAAATGTAAAGCGAGTGAATTAATCTAAAGAATCTGGTGTAGGTGATGATAATTTTAACAACTAAAAATTACACAACTTTTTATAAGAAATAAATCAACGATTTATTTACACTTTTTACATATAATTATTATTAGGAATAATTATTTATAGCGAATTCGTCAATAAAATATGCGCGAGCGCGAATGCGACAATAAAATATACGCGAGAGCGAATGCGACAATATAAGAAAGAATCACGTATAAAATTCGACACGTGGTCGATAGCGGTTAAGTTCACGGAAATTAATCTAGTTATTAATTACACGCGAACGACGATTTATTTATTCTCAATAAATAACAGCCATAATTTACTGACTAAATATTGAGGATAAATTAGCACAAGATTTAGTATTAAATCACAAGAAAGTAATTAATACTATCAGAGCGGTTTTAGCACACGAGGTCTTTAGTACAAGAACACGTTATAGAATAGAATGATGAAATGATGGCGTCTTCCTTCGTTCCCGCTTGGAGGTGACGTCGACAGCATG
This sequence comes from Microplitis mediator, assembly GCF_029852145.1. Classification (NCBI taxonomy): domain Eukaryota; kingdom Metazoa; phylum Arthropoda; class Insecta; order Hymenoptera; family Braconidae; genus Microplitis; species Microplitis mediator. The sequence goes on from NC_079969.1 coordinate 20,312,951, forward strand.
GCTGTCCCAGCGAATTTTCCCATTGGCTTGAAAGCACGCCAACAGTAAATAGTTAGCCGCCAATTTTTCTGATTGGCTGGTTTGGTAGCGGGTTCTCATGTCGTCTTGACACGATCATGAGCAAGAAATTACAAGTGTCGAGCCCATATAGCGAGTGACCCGGCACTATTCTGACCTTGAAGTCAGTAGCGAGTTCTGCAGCTCCCGGTCTTGCGGAAATGCACGAAGCTCTTGAATTTACTCAAGCTCGTGACTGAACACAGTGGGTAAAAATCGATCAGAATAACTTTTACTCACAATTACGAGTAAAAATTACCCCTAGTAGCTGTCGTAATAAATTCTCTTCAATTCAATTTTCACTCGCAGGTTATGGTAAAAAGTTGATGATTCAATTTATTAAATTTATATTGAATCACAATAAAAATTACAATTAATAGGCTGAAATTTCTGTCAAAAATCGGTTTATCGGTTGTCCCTGCGGTCCAGCCCCAAAACTTCTCGCTGTTTTAAACATATTGTTATTAAACACATTACATTATTGTAAACACATTTTCGTATACCATTATTTTCGAAAAAAAACGTTTTTTAGCATTTATTTCTCCCACGATATCGCGCGAACGAATTAACCGATTTTGATGGTTGGGGTGGCAATCGACGCGTTTTATTGAGTTCTAGAGCTGATTAAATTCTGACATTGTTTGGTTGAGTTTTCTCAAAGATATTCGCATATAACTGTTTTTTACCATTTCTTTCTCCCGCGTTATCTTCCGAACAAATTAACCGATCGAGATGGCTAAGGCGGCATTATCATGCATGATTCAGGCAAGACTAAGCATGTTCAAGCATTGATCATACATGAATCATGCACGGTCAAACATTACAAATAATTTAAGTAATATTTCCCTGATTAAAAATATTGATTGAAAAGAATTGAGAAGCGGTCGGTCCATGCAAACTGTATATCTATATATACAAACAAAAAAATTGAAATCAATTGAAATTATTGAAAAGAATTCGAATTTCATCACTTTAAATTCCTTTCAATCAATATTTTTAAACAGGGTTATGATTAAAAACTCCCATTGAATACGAGTAAAATCCGATCGAGCTTCAACCGGATTTGATTGAGGTTTTTAATCCGGGATAATCATATATTTTTTATGAAAAACTTCAAATAATTAAACATTTATTTTTATTTTGACGATAGTAGTTAAACTTATCATTTTTTAAATCGATAATTAAAATTTATTTAATTTATAATTTTTGGTTCAGCTAATAGCTAAAACCAATCTTTTTTTTCTGAAAATTAATTTTAATGAATTTAATTAAAAATTGTTTCTTCGGTGTAGTAAAGTCCTGCATACTTTTCTCACCCGTCTGGCCAATCGGGTGAAAAAAGTACGCTAACTTTACTACACTGAAAAAAAATTCAAAAATTATTTGAGCAGTCGTGCAGTTGCATGTAGTCGTTCATCAGCTGAGATAGGGGGATATTTTTCAATGGAGTTGGTCCAAAGACTTTCGACCAATTCGATCAAGAAAAATCCACCTATCTTAGCTGATGAATGAATCCGTGCACCTGTAAGACTGCTGAGCAAATTTTCTAATTTTCTCAGTGCAGTGAAGTTTTTTGAACTTTCAGCACCCGTCCGTCTGAAGCTGGTGCAAAGCTTGACTTTTGACCGATTCTTTTGAAAATGTAAAGTGAGCGAATGCGCAAAAAGGATCTGGTTTAGGTGTGATGGAATTTTAACAATTAAAAATTACACAGATTTTATCAATAAATAATTAGGTTATTTATTTACACTTTATACAGTTAAATATGGTGAGAATTAACATTAGATAGCGAATGCGACAAGATAGATAAGCGATAGCGAATGCGACAATTAAAGCGGTTAAAAACGCGTGGTGGTTAGTAAGACTGCACGATGTAGATTAGATATTGAGACGGCGTCTTCTTCCTTCGTGGCTGCTCGGTGGTGACGTGGCAGCATGGTTGCAGTAACGAATTTTCCCATTGGCTTAAAAGCGCGCCAACAGGAAATAGTTAGCCGCCAATTTCTTTGATTGGCCGGCTGGTAGCGGGTTCTCATGCCGCCGTGACACGGTCATGAGCAAGAAATTGTATGTGTCGGGCCCAAATAGCGAGTGACCCAGCACTATACTGACATTCAAGTCAGTAGCGAGTTCGGCTACTCCCGATCGTAGCGGAAATGCACGAAGCTTTTCAAATTGCCTAAACTCGTGACTGAACAGAAAAATATACACCCATCTCAGCTGATAAATGAATGCACCTGTGCGGAAAATAATTATCGGGAGCAGTTACTGATTATTTTAGTTCTACTGGATGTGTGTACGAGTGTGTGCGCGAAAGTGTTCGTACGCGCGTGTGTCCATATGTGCGTGTGTTCGTGTTTATGGATGTGTGTGCGCCTGTATGCGCGAGTTTGTGTGCTTGTAGTCTTGTGTTCGTGTTTGTGAGTGTGTACGCCCGAGTGTGTCTGCTTGTATTCGTGTCTGCATGTGTGCGGACGCAGTTCCCCCTGCTTTATACCGATATTACTTCGCTTTTACACCGGTTACTCCGAATTTACACTGGTTTAACAACGGTATTTTAACACCTTCGAATTACGCTTACTGCACCGGTGTAATTTTATTTTAACACCGCTCTTTTTAAAGTCTGGCAATAAGTTCTATTATAATAATGCAATTACTTTTATCACTATGAAGAGTTTTATGTTTATTATTTTATTACTAACAACGTTTTTTTGTTATTTTATTTAATTTGATAGTTTAGTTTTTTGTTTTTTCTAAATTTCCAGCTCGTCCTCGCTATCCTCTAACTGTATAGTATCTTCAAAACCACCTTCTCTCAGTTTCTTAATAACATTGAATTCGTTAATCTTTTCGAAAAGGTACTCAGGACCTATCCCCTCTTCCGATTCCAGCTTCTCTTCCATTTCTCTCCAGAACTGGCTTATCTCCTCATTCGCTTCTCGGGTTGCTGGTTTTGGTGTCTCAGTCACTCTTACTCCGTTTTCAACGGATGCTTTCATTAATCGAGCTTCAAGGAAAACATTCATCAGCGTTTCTAAAAAAAAAAAAATGCATTTTTATTCTAAATAACTTTTTAAATTCATGAAAATAATACTTCCCTAGTGGATTCGAAAACTGTACATGCACACCCTTGCGACCTTCAACCCACTCTGGAAACACTCTGGAATCATAGTCAGAATGTAAACATTCTAAATCCAGTATGTTTCCAGAGTGGATTCCCTCGCGGTTTTGGAAATACCGAAATAATACCGGAATTATACGGTATAAATACTGCATAAATATGGTATTATTCAAGTTATTTTGGCCAGTTGTTTTGCCGCATTACTACCAAAAATTTACGAAAAAAATTCAGAATATTTACGGTAATAAAACGGAAAAAATACGGTATTTTAACATCATTAAAACCGTAATTATACAGCATATTTTCGGCATTTTTGCAGCATTAAACCGTTCTACCCGGAACAAAAATTACATATAATTATATAAAATTTGATTTAATTATATATAATTATATATAACATTATAAAGTTATATGTACAATAACTGTCATAAAAAAAAAAAAAAAAAAAAAAAAAAAAACCCGCCAACTCGTGGGCTCGACCCCGAGTCCTAATGATTTAAAGCCTGATCTGTTAACCATTATGCCAAATCGCTTATTCGAAAGTTGATACTAATTGTATTTATATCTATACAAACAAACTTAAGAAAATTGAAAACCTCAATTTTCCCGGATTCTTATTTTCACTTACATTCTTTTGTTTCAATAAGAAATGTGTGAACTAATAGAATAAAATATAAAATTTTACACTTTGCACATTTTCGATGATTTTAACCGCAGAAGCAAATATAAAATAAAACCAAATTTTTTACAATTTTTCATTATATCAGGATAAATCTGGCAAAATCGCAGGATATCTACGGTGTAATTACCAAAAAAATACGATTTTATTATTATAAAATTATCGCATTATTGCGGTATTTATATAGCATTTTTTCGGTAAAAGTTCGGCATTTTTATAGTTTTTTTACGGCATTTTTTTGGTAAAAGTTCGGCATTTTTATAGTAATTTTACTATAATAATCTGGTAACTCTACAGTATAAGTACAGCAAAAAAACTGGCCAATATAACCATATTATTACCAAATTATTACGGTAATTTTACGGCATGTGTATAAATGCCGAAAATTTACGGCATTCGCAAAACCGCGAGGGTTTGTGCCCTTTTTCCAGAGTGAAACCCAAGTGGTTTCAGAAATGATCCAGAGTAGATCAAAGTGTCTTCAGAATGGACCCAAAGTGAATCCAGAATGAAATCAAAGTGTTTTCAGAATGGACCCAAAGTGAGTCCAGAATGGAATCAAAGTGTTTTCAAAATGGGCTCAAAATGAGTGCAGGATGAAATCAGAGTGTTTTCAAAATGGGCCCAGAGTCGATGAAATTTAAATACTAAGGAATAAAAAAAATTTGGTACTTTCTAAACACATAAATCAATAATAATTTACAGAAAAACAATTTTTACCCCAATTTTTTAATTAACTATGCTTTTGTTAATTAGTTCATTTTTACTTGTTGAAAGTTTACATAAAAACCCTGATTATTTCTAAACTAAAAACCCCGAATTTTTTTTACTTCTTGAAGCTATTTTTGAAAGGGTTTAGAAAAGATCGCCGGTGAAAAAATAAAAAAATTTCGATTTTATTAACAATCTAAACCATTGAAAAATAAAAAACGTAAATAAAGCAATCAAGAAAATTTATTTTTTTGATTATTTTGTTTTTTTATTGCTGAAAGCTACATAACAATAATTTGAAAAAAATTTTTACTTGCATTGTTTAAATAATTGTTATAAACAAACACAATGCTAATTAGATTTAATAAAATTTTGTTTTGGGAAAAAAACGTTTAATAAAAATAAGGATTTTTAAGAAAAAAATCGTTTCTTAAAAAAAATTTTTTTCGCTAAACAGCGCATTTGCTAATTAACAATTTTTTTTTTTACTCAATATTGATATTAAGGAACCACAACTACAACACTTCAAGTCTTTTTTATTATCCATTAATCATTAAACAAATTGAGCTTGTAACCGAAGCTCTAACTCAATTGCTTAATGAATTATGAATAAAAGTAATTTTTATGAATACTTTTTAATAAATACAAAAAAATTGTTAATTAGCAAATTCGCTTTTTAGCAATAAAAACATTTTTTAAGAAACAATTGTTTTCTTAAAAATTGTTATTTTCATTAAGTATTTTTATCCCAAAAAAAAATTTTATTAAATCTTATTAACAAAGAATTTGTTTATAACAATTATTTAAATAATGCAAGTAAAAATTTTTTAAAAATTATTGTTGTATAGCTTTTAGCAATAACAAAACAAAAAAATAAATTTTCTTGATTGCTTTATTCACGTTTTTTATTTTTCTCCTCGACGGGCGGAAAGCGTCAACTTTCGTCCCGCTGTGCAAAACGAAGTTGGCGCTTTCCGCCTCCGTCGAGGAGAAAAATAGCATACACTCCTCGGGAAGTAAATAAGAAAGCCTCAGATCACATGTTTGTTGACCTCGGCTTCGCCTCGGCCAACAATTACATGTGATCTGAGACATTTCTTACTTTACTTCCCTCGGTGTGTAATATACTATATTAATGCTTTAGATTGTTAATAAAGAAGTAAAAAATCGAAATTTTTTAATTTTTCTAACGGTGATCCTTTCTAAACCCTTTCAAGAATAGCTCTAAGAAGTAAAAAAAAATCCGGGGGTTTCAGTTTAGGTATAATCAGGGTTTTTATGTGAACTTTCAACAAGTAAAAATTAATTATTAATTAATTAATTATTTGATCTGTTTTTGATGTTTTATAAATATTTTAAGCTGTTTTTGATCCGTTGTTTTAAAAAACAATTGCGTTACGGGCAGACAAAACTAGATTAATTCTTGAACTTTAAAAAATTTTAGTTCTGAAAATCTGCAAGGACTAAACTAGATTATATTATGGATTTGTAATATTTTTATTTATGGGCAATATTTATAAAAAATATATTAAGTTACAGAATTGATTATGTTTTGTTTACTATTTATTTAGTGTCTTTTGTTTAAAAATGTCGACAGTTAATGAAAGTTTTGACAGCTTTGACCCGAGTTTTAATGTGAAAGACTTAAGAGAAAAATTTGCTGGGAGAAGATATATGCGAAGGAGGAGAAAGTCACCGGTGCTAAGCAGCAGTGGAAGTAGTTCAGTGCTCGCCACTAGATCGCGCCCAACTTATTATTGTCCTGTTCCTGGTTAGATAGGTGTTTCAGAGTTCTTATATTCTATACTTAAAAATAATTCTGGCACGGGTACTTCTCTGTTATTTGACAGAGTGACAAGTGCCTGTTTCGATGGTCATATAGTAGATGCTATATTACATTGTGGCAATAATGTCAAATATTTTTGTTTTCATAAAAAAAATTATTTTTACAATCCAGAAACATAAAATACGTTTCAGGTAAAGAAACAAAAATTGATTTTTGTATTCAATAAATGTTCTTGAATATTCTTAAAATAATATATTTCGGTAAATTTTTTTTTTTTTTTTCAGTATTCATTTACTCTGAATACCCTCTGGTTTGAGTATGTATTCACTCTGATCCCACTCTGGATACTTTCTGGAAACACTTTGGATTTACTCCGTATCCGCTCTGGAAATACTCTGAGTTCACTCTCAGAAAAGGGCACAAATTAATTCTGGAAATACTCTGGAGTCCGTGTGGTTGTATCGTGTTACCAGAATATTTCCAGAGTGTATCCAGAATGTTTTTAATACCGCAAGGGCAGTAAAAATTATTGTATTAAATTCAACACATTCTGTGAGTTAGAAACGGTCCACACAATATTTGTGTTATTTTTCAACACAAACTATTTGTGTTGAAAATTGAACCCAAAATTCGAGTAACACGAGAAGTAACTTTAACACTTTTTAAATCTTATGATGACACAAAAAAATCTAAACTCTAACGTTTTATCTATGTCCCATGGATTATTTTTAGGTTATTAAAAACGTCAAGAATTATTATTTAACATTAAACTATTTTGTGATAGTAAACATGATCCTAAAGTTAGCAAACAGTTAACAATTATAGAATTTTTTTATCAACAAATCAATCACGAAAAAAATTAATAAATCAAAATATGCGCGTGTAGAAAAGTAAAAAAGCCACAGATGCAATTTTTAAAATATTTTTGTTTTTTTAAACTATTCGAATCATGAACTTTGTCAACTTTATTTGTTTATGCCCAATTGAAAATAAATAAAATCAATGTCACAAAAATAATAACTATCCAAGCAGAACTGATGGTTAATGCAGCTTCCCGCGTGAATCGAAGAAAAATATTTTTTTTTAACACAATTCAACTGTCGCTTCAATATTTTTTTTTGTGTTGATTTTAAAGTAACACTTAATAAATGTTGATAATAACGATTGTTATGCCAGGTAACACTTTGAAAGTGTTGAATAGTATATCGATTATAAATTTTTAATTAACACAGAGAATTGTGTTGATTTGACATAAAATAATGAACACAAAAAATTTTACACGGACCGTTTATAACACAGATCCACAATATTTTTTACTGTGTGTTACTGATTAACGTTTTATCAATTTTTACACATTATATAATACTCAGAAAGTTTTGTGTACACGGAAATACGTCGGACACGGTAAAAAAGTACTGTTGCTGCAACAGGATTTGGCCCTTTAGCAGCTACAAGACTTAGCCCTGTTGCGGCAACAGGGCAGGTCCTGTAGCTGCAACAGGAATGCCCTTTAGTATTCACAAGATCAGTCCTGTTGTAGCAACAGGTATATTCCTGTTGCAGTGACGTCTACTCCTCTTGCAGCCACAGGAATATTCCTGTATATACTACAGGGCATTTCTGTTACAGCTACAGGAATATCCTGTTGCAGCCACAGGTTATTCCTGTTGCAGCAACAAACTCATGCTACAGGAACGTTCCTGTTGCAGCGATATTTATTTTTTTTCCGTGTAGTCGCAACAGGGCAATTTTTATTACTTTGACATGAACATTTCTAGCTGTAGCAAAATATGTTCAATGTAGCAACAAGACTAGCCTTATCGTTGTAGCAGGGTTAACCGTAAAGCAATCATATGAATGTTTTATTGCAACAACAAGTTTACATAAGTAGACTGTTCTGTTTCAATACTCGTTGTTTCTGCATACGTGGCCCAAGGATTGTGATAATAATTACCTATAAAGCAGTTTGGATGGCTATGCTTGGCTAACGCGGCATTCAAATCCCGATGGAATGATTCCATATGATTGTTTGTCCGGTCACCAAGCATGCCATAAACAGAAAATCCACTTGGTTTCCACTGTCCCAACCAAAAGCTTTCGAAATAGCCGAAGAATGCTTTGAAAAGATTGCCATGGTTTTAATAGCTTCCCTTTTTATTACTTGATACGTATCTTGTATCATTTCTTTCGGCAACAGTGCCAGAAATTTAACTTGGTGCAGCACAATGAAAATTTCTGGTACTGTACTTCGATTTTTTTTTTTTTGCCAATCAATCCAAGCTTTTGGGCTTTTTTGAAGAGGGCCTTTAAAAAATTTTTAACATATTAATTAATAAATGTGAAAAATTTATCATGAATAGTATTTAAAATTTTTACATATTAATATTCCGACTAGGACTATTTGTAAGGATCTAACAAAGGCCTTATTAACTTTACCTTTATGTAAATAAGGCCCACATTGGTACTTCATGACGAGGTATTAACATGGATGTAACGCTAATAACCCATGAGCATCTTACCAAGATTGGCGTATCTAATCCTTACCATAATTTTCTCATGAAATCCTTATCAGGGTTCCTTTATTAGTAATTGCTTAAAAGAAACATTAAATGGCAAAAAAAAAAATAAGGTCATTAGATCCGGAATGTGGCCTAATGTATTAGAACCATTCCTTAGGGTAAATAAAAATGCGTATCTGTACGACTGATAAGAAAATTATTTGTTTTTTTCGGTGTAGTAAAGTCTTGCGTAACTTTCCTACCCGTTTGTTCGGAACGGGCAAAAAGTTAAGATTCTGAGAAATGTACAGAAAAAACAGTCACTTATTTCAGCTGATGGATCGATTCAAGCACCTGTAAGATAGCTACGGAAATTTTGTGATTTTATTTTTTTTTGGTACAGTCGAGTCGTGCGTATTTTTCTTACCCGTTTGTTAGCAACGGGTGGAAAGCCACAATTTTCACAATTTTCAGGACTAATAGTAATGTATTGCAGCTGAGGGATAAATACAAGTACCGGTATGACGTCTAAGGAAATTTTTGTTTTTTTTGGTGCAGTAGGGCCTTGCGTAATTTTCTTACCCGTTTATCCAGAACGGGTGGAAAGCCACAATTTAAAAAAATTCGCTGGAAAAATAATAACGTATTGCAGGTGATGCAGGAATACCCGCAACGACAAAACTTCTTAGCTAATAATTTCGTTTTTTTGAGGTTGCAGCAGAGTCATATGTACTTTTTTTACCCGTTTGTCAGGAAAGGGTGGAAAATCACAATTTTCAAAAATTTTGGCTTATAAAAAATAATCATCTCTGTATTATTAAAATGCTTCAGGAAAGTAAAGATCGGCTGAGAAGAATCGTGAAGAAATTGAAGACAGTTGAACAAAATGGGGAAGGAAAGTCAGAGGAAAAAGAGGCCAAGGAATTGATAAAAATAAAAAAAAAAAAAATATTAAAAAATAATGGACAGAAAAAAATTAATTTACTGAAAGAACTACTAAATGAAATTGACAAACAAGCTACAGACAATACGGACAGCGACACTGACATTACAGAGACAAAAAATGAAAAAAAGAAAGAAGAAAGGAATATTAGAAAGAGAAAGAGGAAAAAGCCAGGATGTACAGTGAAAAGACAAGAAAGAACATTTTCATCAAGTGACGAGGAAATAGTGTGGGGATCAGGGATCAGAGACGAATATAAATTAAAAAAAGAAGACCTGATACTAAACCGACTGCAGACAGACAACTACATTCTACAGATTACGGACGTAGAAAAATTAAAACCATATTTAGAAAAAGACGCATACGATTATTTATTAAAATTTTTCATATCAAAAACTGTTTAATTAATTAAAAAAAAAATTATAAAATTAAATAAAACTAAATTAACAAAGAATTTTAATGATTTCTTCGATATCTTGTCGTTTCGGTAAGGGGTAAGCAAGAGTCGGCAAACTCGCACACAAATGCAGACTTATGCAGACACACACAATCGCGAAACATGCACAGGCGCGCGCACATACGTACTTGCACACACGTACACAGGCACGCACACGCAAACGCGCAATCAGCCGCACACTCGCACATACACAAGTACACAGACGCATACACACGCGGACTCGTACGCACACTTGCACATACACTCATATACATAGAAGTACACGCACGCGCATTCGCACACGCGCAAACACACTCGCACTGACACACACATAGACAACATACGCACACACTCACACGCAAGCGTGTACACGCCTACACACGCGCGCACACATACACACACTCGCAAGAACCCGTACACGATTACGCACACATGCAACCACGCATGCACACACGTGTGAATTCATGCAGAGAACAACGCACAAACACGAAAACAGGTGCACATACAAGAAGAAGCATACGCACAAACACTCGCACAGATACCCGACTAGAAATTCCAGTTAGGCTTACCGAAAGACCAATTTGGACCGAAAAAGGCTTTTCGAAATACGGCAAGCCTGATTTGGACCTTATTCCGGCCTCATAATAAAAACCAAAATACAGCAAGCCGAATTCGGACCTTACGGTATTTGTATCAGGAAAACCAAAGCTCGAAATGCCAAAAACATTCCAAACTTAGTTGTTATTGGGGGAAAGTGTGGCATAGCGTTAGTTAGAAATATTTTTGTAATTCCTGACTGATATTTAATAGTTGTGACCAAATGCTTGCCGAAGTCCGGAATGCCAAATCAGGTAGTTAGTAGGAAAGTGAATGGCTAAGTTAACTTCGGCGTATCTTCGGAAATTGATACTGCGGACTCCCTAGCAGATCCGAATTACGGTAAATTACAGCAATTTACCGTAAATTACCGCAACTTACCGGGATTTCGCCGAAAATCTGCGGTAATTTACCGTAAATTACCGTAAGGTACGGCAATTTACCGCAGATTTTCGGCGAAATTACAGTAAGTTGCGGTAATTTACGGTAAATTGCTGTAATTTACCGTAATTCGGATCTGCTAGGGTTTTATAAATTGAACGAAGAAAATAAAATCTAAAACATTGCTTGATCTTGACGTTTTGAGAGTAGAGCACTATCTCAAACGCTTCGTAATATGAGGCGTGCAAAAACGAATAAACTTCTGGCAAACCAGTACGGGTTCTGATACTTCGAAATCCACTCTCGTATTTTAACATCTAACGCCGCAAAATAATCCCGGCTAGAATTTTTCATAAGGGCCTGACAAGGTCCTCATCGGGTTAACCTTATTTCAAATAAGGTCCCGATTAGGGTATCCTGACGAGGATCCTGATATGGATGTAACGCATAAGACCCATGAGGTCCTTATCGGGATTGCCTTATCAGGAACTTACCAGGATATCCTCATCACGCCCTTATCAGGTCCTTACTAGGATATCCTCATCAAATCCTTATCAGGATTACCTTATTAGTAATTATTTTTAAAAAAATATTAAATTGCAAAAAAAAAATAAGAGAATTTTAATTCGATAGAAAATGTTATCTATTGTATTGAGAGCATTAATTAGAGGAAGTAAACATATTTTTTATTGATGAAAAAATCCCAATAACTGCTGGGCTCAAACCTGCGTCCTTTCGATTCAAAGTCCTCGATGCTATCCACTGGCCTGACATACACAAGTGATCTTGAAAGTGTCAATATAATATTTATTATGATGTTAAAGAATAACTGATGAAGTAAAAAATCTGTGCTACAATGATTGACGTGATTTTTATATAATATTCTTTTGTACTTTTTTAAATTTTTAGCCTGTAAATGAAATATTCGAAGGAATGGGATAACTTTTTTTTAAATAAGGATATCCAGATACGGTCCTGATCAGGAACTCGTCAGGTTGACCAGATCGCAAATAACTTTTTTTTTAAAAAGAATATCCTGACGAGGTCCTGATCAGGAACTTGTCAGGTTGACCCGATGGCAAATAACTTTTTTTTTGAACAGGGATATCCTGATAAGGTCCTGATCAGGAACTCGTCAGGTTGACCTGATGACAAACAACTTCTTATTTGTATAAGGATATACTAATGAGGTCCGGATCAGGAACTCGTCAGGTGGACCTGATGGCAAATAACTTTTTTTTGAATAAGGATATCCTGATGAGGTCCTGACAAGGAACTTGTCAGGTTTGCCCTAATAAGGCAAACCTTACATTTACCTGATAAGGTCCTTATGGTACTTCAGGCAAATCAGGAAGAAATTCTAGTCGGGAAGATCATACTACGGGAAAAATAGCGTAAATATACTGGAATAAAAATACGGCATTCTATATTGATGAATGTAGATCAAATTATTAATTTTTTACATTTATTAGAAAAAATCAAAGTAGATCGAAAAATTAAAAAATTATTAAATTGTATAGATTCTAATCTATACCTTTAATGTGAGAAAATCTAAGTTATCTGAATACTTGTAATGATATCAATGTAGATCTACAATTTGAAAGTTCGGTCAACACTGATGAGAACAGATTTCTTTACGATTTGAATAATATCCAGCACTACACAATACCAAATCTTAAAGACACGGTACCGAAATGTCAAGTAAAGACAGTTGTTTACAGTCAAATATCCGATTATCAACAGACATTCCAGTGAAAAGCTTCACATTACAGTAAAATACAGCAAATTTACTGCAATTATATGGTGAAATACCGCAATTTTACAAAACTTCTACGGTAAAGTACTGCACTGTTACCACAACTTTACGACGAAAATGCGGCATTTTTACCGTAAACTACCGTACTTTCACTGCAACATTGCCGCAAATTTACCGCAGCTTCACCGCAAATTTGCCGTAAATTTGCGGCATTTCGCCGTAAATTACGGCAATTTACCGTGATTTACGGTAAATTACCGTAATTTACGGTAATTCTGCTAGACGCCGTAAATTACGGTAAATTACGGCAAATCACTGTATTTACCGTAATTCGGATCCGCTAGGGCTTATGGTGGTTACCAAAGGCTTGCCGGAGTCTGGTACGCCAAATCAGCGTCCGACTAGAATTCCAGTGCGGCATGCAAAAATAACAATTCGGGACGAATGAGGCTTTCCGAAATACAGCAAGCCTAATTTGAACCGTGTTCCGTCCTTACGAGGAAAACCGAAACTCGACATACCAAAACTTTTCCAAACTTATTTGTCATTAGGAGTTTTCGGCAGAGCGTAAAAGTTCAATCAATCTTTGGAATCCCTGACTAAAATTGGATTGGGATGATCGAAGGCTTGCTAAAACTAGGTATACCAAATTCGGCTATTATTAGAAAAGTCTTCGTCATTGCCTAAGTTAGGTATATCTTTGGAATTGCTGGCTGTTACTGAATAATATTTGAATACCATAACTAAATTTAGGAGCCACAATCGGTAGGGTAGCGTAGTAGTTAAAGCGTCGGTCTTTCGTGCGTAGGGTCCCGGGTTCGAATCCCACAACAACGGTCGTTAATAAATTTCGCGTTTTTCCTTGAATTAAAAATTTCTAATTCGATTGGAAATTAAAGTGTCATTAAATTAGAATAACTGTTGATATACTGCTTCGCAAAAATAATTTCAAATGATAAAAAAATTATTTTTTTTTTTTTTCAATTTAGTTAAATAAAATAATATTATTACAGTCACACATGACCATATATTGCTAATTTCTATGTATAATCAGTTTTCACATATAGATTACGGTTTTTCGGGGTGACTTCAGTTTCTGAATTCGTGCCGAATTCGGGTTTCCTAATAATGCAGGTTTTCGGACGTGCGTTATTTTAGTGATACGAGCCTTATGCGGCTGCCTCATTTGGCGCGAACTCGGAATTCGGCATGCCTAATCCGGAGCTAATAAAAAACGAACTGAAATTTCTAGTCGGGTATATTAAAAATTTTTTTTCTTCTTTTGTATCCAATAAACATGTAAAATATAATTTTTCTTCATGTAAATTACTTAAAAAAAAATTCAACTTAATCAAATTCGTTTAAAATCCATAAAATTTTTTTTTTTACCTTTTTTAGGAGGCACCCCATTTTGCCCGCAGAAATGAAACATTTTTTTTTTCAACGGTAACTAAAAATTTCTTCTATTTACTTTGAATATCATTAAAAAAAAAAGTTTTAGCGTATTTGAGTCCTCGAAAACTTGGTATTTCCTTAAGTACCCCCTTTTGCCCCTCCCTCCTCTAATTTATAAAATAAAAGTTTAATGTCTAATGAAAATAAAATAAGCGAATTTAAAAATATATGCTCTATGTGACTTACTAAGGTATTAAGTTCAATTTTAACTATAAAAAACTATAAAACTTTTTTTTTTAAGTCTACAGAGCCATTAATATTCATTACAATATTTTGTATAAACTTTATAAAGCATGAACTAATTTTTTACTATTTTTATTCAGTCCGTCATCACTTTTTGCAGGAATTTTCATACAGAAGTATTCTATTATTATTTTCATTTTTCCTACAAGCAAAACTACCCGCATAAAAATTATTGCTCATGAATGTATTATTAAACATGATACCGTATTTTCTGTACCATGCATGATCCCGTGGTTTTTTAATTTTTTTAAAGAATTATATGAAAGTTTTGAATATTAAAGTAACGGCATCTAACAGATATTATAAAATTAGAGAACTCTTTACTACTATTGGTATTAAAAATCACGGAACGATTAACCATCGCTCTGAAATGATACAGACACACACGATATGATGGTAATGTTTTTATAGAAAAAAATGACATGCAATAAAAAAAGGGACCAGCGACACAAACTTGTCCCAACCTCCCTATTCTAGTAACCTTGGATAAAATCATAAAATCATAGAAGCCTCTACCATACAACGACAGGTGGCAATACGTGATAACACCTACAGAGTGGGATAATTTTTCATATTAGATAATTTGAATATAGATACAGAAATATATATTAAGATATCCGCTCATTTTCGAGCGCTCATTTTTCAGGTAATTAGTGTTGATAAAATAGTAATGAAATATAAATACAGTCTTTTCTTTGTATAAATCATAATGATAATAAAAAAAATAAAAAAATAAGCCAACAATTCCACCCATTATCGAATGCTCTTTTTTCAAGAAAATGATAGTGATGAGGAATAATAATATATAGATTATTTATAAAAGGATGAATGGTCGTATGGATGAATAATTGCGAGGGATTAATTGCAGGGGTAGAGATGTCAACAGACGAATTGTCTTGGGACGAATAATCGTCACACCGTTCGTAAGACTAATATGACAATGTCGTGTTTTTTCATAAAAGTAACTCATTAACAGGTTAGAAATCAAATTATCTTATGTTTACTGATAAACTGCAACTGTTGATTAAAAAAAAAATTTTCTTTTATTCCTTGAAGAATTGGAAAAGCTTACGCTGGAATGAAACTATTATATTTTTAATACTATATAGTTTTGCATTGCTTAAAAATAGTGTTTTAGAAATGTAATAAATTAGAGTTTTCAGTCGTATAAAATGTATTAGTCATCTTTAAGTATTATTCAAATAAAATTTGTGAAACAATAGTAAAGATCTTCTCTCAATATTCACTCTACGATCGTTTCAGAATTAAAAATGTAAGTATATATCTATTTCTTTTAAGATTTAAGTATATCATTATTTGTAATGAATTAAAATTTCAATCACATACAAAGTCTAAGTAAAGATACATGAGCCAAGGTAAATATCGAATATTTCTCATAAAATTTAATCAATGATAAAATAGTTAGATCATATTATTTCTTTACAAGTTGCCCAATTTTAGCCAATAAATTATGTGCTAATGAATTATTGGAAAATACAAATTATCCCGACTAGAATTTTTCATAAGGGCCTGACGAGGTCCTTATCGGGTTAACCTTATTTCAAATAAGGTCCCGATCAGGGTATCCTGACGAGGATCCTGATATGGATGTAACGCTTAAGACCCATGAGGTCCTTATCGGGATTGCCTTATCAGGACCATACGAGGATATCCTCATCACGTCCTTATCAGGATTGCCTTATCAGGTCCTTACCAGGATATCCTCATCAGATCCTTATCAGGATTACCTTATTAGTAATTATTTTTAAAAAAATATTAAATTGCAAAAAAAAAATAAGAGAATTTTAATTCGATAGAAAATGTTATCTATTGTATTGAGAGCATTAATTAGAGGAAGTAAACATATTTTTTATTGATGAAAAAATCCCGATAACTGCTGGGCTCGAACCTGCGTCCTTTCGATTCAAAGTCCTCGATGCTATCCACTGGGCTAACATAAACAAGTGATCTTGAAAGTGTAAATATAATATTCATTATGATGTCAAAGAATAACTGATGAAGTAAAAAATCTGTGCTACAATGATTGACGTGATTTTTATATAATATTCTTTTGTACTTTTTTAAATTTTTAGCCTGTCAATGAAATATTCGAAGGAATGGGATAACTTTTTTTTAAATAAGGATATCCAGATACGGTCCTGATCAGGAACTTGTCAGGTTTGCCCTAATAAGGCAAACCTTATATTAACCCGATAAGGTCCTTATGGTACTTCAGGCAAATCAGGAAGAAATTCTAGTCGGGTTAAGTAAAATAAAGACTTTTACTAAAAGTAACTGACACGGTCAAATAAAAATAAAAAATGCTTTCTTCGTAAAGTTCAGAAACAATTAATGATGTTTCATAATTTAAATATTTTTGCTGGTATTAGGTTGAATAATAGACAAACTCAGATATTGAAAATCAATTTTAACAATGACTATTGACATTCTTGACAAAAATTAGACACAACTAATATCACACACATTAGTGATTTGTTTTTCCTTATTATAATAATGGCTAGTTACGTCGGTATACTGTAGCATCGAAATTCTTTCACGTTTAAAAATAGCAATGGGAGGTGAAGGAGATCGCATTTCGGCTACACAGAGTACTGATGAGGATTGATCAGCAAAGAGCCAAGTAAAAAGCGGGCTGATAGCCAAAGCCTGTTAAGCAATTATAGAATCGAATTGGATTGAAGTTTTCGAGATCTACACCATCGTTTACTTTTATTTTGGCTGAGCATCTGAAGGTATTCAGTTGTGGGTTCACTCCACGGATTGATTTCTTCATAAAAGTGAGTGTCATTTAATATAAATAAATAAATGTGACAATTGAAATTCAATTTATGATAAATTTCTCAAATTCAAGTGAATACACAGATTAAAAAGGAGATAATCGAGTGTTCTGGATTGTCATGATTAATCCAATCAAAATATACATTAAGTGATACTAGATGATTTATTTTTATCATATCAATTGGGTCGGTAGTGCGTCCTAATCATCATTCACCATCTTTCCTACGGATTGTTAGAACAAAATAACAGTATTTTAAATCGTAAAAATTTGTCTTTTGTTATAAATTAAAAAATGGAAATGAAATATCTTGTAAATTATCGATTTATTTATTATTTATCCCC
Source organism: Microplitis mediator (assembly GCF_029852145.1). Taxonomy (NCBI): domain Eukaryota; kingdom Metazoa; phylum Arthropoda; class Insecta; order Hymenoptera; family Braconidae; genus Microplitis; species Microplitis mediator. The sequence continues at coordinate 20,330,755 of NC_079969.1, forward strand.
TTAAATTTTTTTTTTTTTTACAGTCTAATCAATTATCAAGAGGATTCTCCTCTATATTAACTGCGGTAAAGAAATACCAATCACTGTGTTACAATGGAGGCAATCAAGAAAAAAATTGCGGCATTGAAGATGGAAATGGATGCTGCAAACGAAAAAGTTGAAGCTAATGAAACAAAAGTTAAACAAGAAGATTTTCGCGCGGATTTATTACTTGATGAAGCCAGAGCTCTCGCGCAGAAGCTGATAACACTGGAACGTGATTATGAAGTTGCGAAAGTTAACCTTGAAACAACGACAGTGGCTTTAGAAACATGTGAAAAAGCATATGCAAAGGTAAAATATTTCAAAATTTTCAATCACGCAAAGTGAATTTAAAAGAATTGCTAATCATTTAATATTATACATATAGGCTGAACAAGATCGAACGACATTGACAAAGAGAGTTCAGGAAATCGAGTTAAGTCTTACAAAGAAAGAAGAATTACGTCTTCTTGCAGCTACGAAATTAATACGTGCTACTGAACTTGCTGATGATGCTCAAAGGTCAGTATATTTATTGATTCCTGCAGAAAATAACTTACAGAATGTTATAAAACTTTATGGAATTTTATCAAATTTCCTTGCTAAAATTTCGTAAAATTTTATACCGAAAAAAGCCTTGAATATTTATTTATTTATTAAATAATCCTGCCGACTGCTGGGTTTGAACCTGGATCTTTTTGATTGTATGTCCTTGCCGCTATTCCCAGCGCTGACTGCGTACGTTATCGCAGATGATTGAATATAATATTTAGCGAGATATGAAGTTTAATACTTTTATTATAAATTGTGTACAGTTGTATAAATTTTGATGAAATTTTATATAATTTTGAAATACCTGCTAATTTCATAGATCAGTATTTAACATGTAATGAATAAAATTATACAAAACTATAGATCGCAAAAGAATAAATGATTTTCGTAAATTTTTTAAAACTATGAAAATCTTTATGCTCTATAACTTCTGTGGGGTAAAGTTTAATGAAATTATATAAAATATTACCGTTAGCAATTTGAATATTGAGAAATTTCACAAGACTCATGACAATTTTGTAAAACTGCATTAAATTTTGTAAAATTTCATGAACTTCGGTAACAACAAACAATTTTTTTTAAATCGTCCCTTTAAATATTAAATTCAGACTTACGGATTTCTATAAGAATTCATAAAATTTTATTTAACATTACAAAAATCAATAAAATGTTATGAGGTTGTATATACTTGATATGAAAAAATTGTATCTAACTTGATATAGTTCCATAAAAGTTCATACAATTTTATAAAACTCGATGAATAGTTATATGAATAATTATAAATGAATTACAAGATTATGTGATCATAATTTTAGAAAATCCTTATTTTATGACTGGATTTAAATTTCAGGGAATTAAATAAAATTTCATTGAATCTTATGAAATTGTACAGAATGAAATTAATTTCCGTAAAGTTTTGTAAAGTCCGATAGAATTCTATAAATTCTATGCCGTAAAATGCTGTAAAATTATGTAGAATATTATCAAATTTTACATAATTTCCTAAAACTTTATGAAACTTTAAAAAATTTTCTAAAAGGATTTATTTTCACGGGTTTTTACATTTGATTTAAAGTAAAACGTAAATTAACATTTATTGTAGGATGTGTAATGTATTGGAAGATCGAAATCGGATTGTTCAAGAACATATGGCGAAACTCACAGAAGAACTAAAAGATGTGAGATTAATTGCTGAAGATGCTGATGCTAAATCTGAAGAGATTTCCGAAAAATTATCACTTGTTGAAGAAGAACTTGAAGCTGCTGAAGAAAGAGTAAAGAACAGTGAAGCGTTAGTATTTAAATCTTGAAATGATTTTAATGATTACTTTTCTTTCTATTACGAATTAATTTAATAATGATTTCTTAATGATACAGAAAAATTATTGAACGAGAGGATGAATTATTCATTGTTCAAAACATTTTTAAATCTTTAGAGGTAGCAGAAAAGAAGGTAATTATTATTTAATCTGCATAATATTAAATGATTTATTGAAGCTCGTAAATTATGAAATTTCAGGCAAATCAAAGAGTGACTGATTCTAAACTTCTAGTAAAAGAATTAAAAGCAAGCCTCAAAGCAGCAGAAAAGCGTGCTATTCATGCCGAAAAAACCGTTAGAGCTTTGCAGAAAGAAGTTGACCGAAAAGAAGGTGAGTGGTCACGATACAATGTTCAGTAAAATTATAGTTCTTACCAGCAAAGAAAATAACAGTTACCAACTTTAATACATTTCATTATTTTTAGACGAACTTAGAGAAGAAAAAGAGAAGTGTAAAGCTATCCTTGATGATATGGATCTAACATTTGCAGAAATGACGGGATATTAAGATAAAAAAAAAAGCATTCATACTAAAATAATTAAAATTAAATTTTAAAAAAGTTCTTTTCTACTATGCGCTACTTACATTCGCTTAAAACTAAAAAAATGGCTTGAATGTTATTTTAGTCGTAGCCCTTTGGCTTCAATCTAACTCTAGCTATCTAATGTGAAATACTTCAATCCTGGCCTTTAACTATTTAAAAATAACCCGATATGTAGCGTGCACTTTGTGCAAATCGTTTATGCAACATATTGTTTTATCTCACACGCAATCGCGGCAACAATAATGCTTTTGCATGAGGCTTATCAACAAATAATTTTTTATCGATATAAGCTATAAAATTACTTATAAATTTAGACGAATCGATGGATTTGTTTCTTTATTTTCAGAGTTGCTGATCAAGTTGGATATGTCAAAGATAAACATGTGATTAATTATTTTTTCTCGTGATGTCAACTCTTTTCAATACTGTATAGAAAAAGAGTTATATTAAGTGTTGTCAATAAATGGTCAGACTGAAACTAGAAGAAATGTTTGTCATTTTATTGTTGTACCTCTACTTATTGTTTAACATTTTAAGAGTAAGGTTTTTTGATATTGTTGAATTTATGAGAACTTGAAAAAAAAAAACATTTTGAATGGTCTTAAAGGCTAGCTCTAAAACTCCCTGCTGTTTTCGAGCTCCTCGAGTTCGAAAACATATTGTAAATAAAATTTTGTGCTCTTCGAGTTTGAAAATACTCATCAATACGTCGGCGGTGTAGAGTTCATCAAGCTCAAAACAACGTATCTCTTGTCGTGAACAACAAAAATTACAAAAATCAAACATACTTTTAAATAATATTGAGCAGCCAAAATGAAAGAATGGTTTTTCAAATGAAGTTTTAGAGATGTTAACGATACAGATATTTATGAAACCTCATGTGAAACATCCTATCCAGCATGAATCACTTTTAATATAATATCTAAACGTTTTTTATAAAATATTGTCTTTTAGGGCTCGTGAGAAAGTTACCTTCAAAGTTAGCGTTATTGTCGGAATATTTTATGCAAATGAATGGATATATTTACATATCGTATTCATATTCACCAACACAATTTAGACAGAACGGCATTTTTACGGTATTTTCAAAGTATTCGTATTATAACAGTAAATCATCACGAATTGTAAATATCCTATTTACGAACTACATTAACCATGTTTGTACTGTGATAGTACTGTGTTTATACCTCGTTTAAACTGCATAAATATTAAGTTGAAAGCGAGCAGTATGCCAAGTTTAAAATGTGGCTAAATCGTATATATACTGTGTTTATACCACGTCTATGCTGCATTCATACGAGGTTTATACTGTGTTTTTATTGCATTTGTATTGAATCTATACCGTCTTTAGACGGTATAACTATGGTGAATATTCCCTAGAACTAATATATCCCCTAAATAAATGATTTCATAAAAGTTTGTGGAATTTCATGAAACTTTATCTATCACATTTTATAAAATTTTTCAATCCATTTTAAAGAATCCTCAGACTTTGAAGTATTGTATAAAATGATACAAAATGAAAGAAATGTATTTTTTACCTCATCCACCAAAAATGTAGTCAATCCTGTAAAATTTTGCATAAATGTTGTAATATTTTTATAAACGCAAATACTACGCGACGAATATGTTATATAATCCCGAGTCGAAATTTAAAACGTATCTCAAGCGTCTCATGCGTTTAAAACGTATCTCAAGCGTCTCATGCGTTTAAAACGTATCTCAAACGTCTCAGGCGTTCGTTCAAAGCGTATCTGAAGCGTCTCAGGCGTTTAAAACGTAAATTAAGCGTCTCAGGCGTTGAAAGCGCGTTGAAGATGTCTCAGGCGTTAAGAGCGTGTTTAAAACTTTTCAATATTTTTTTAATTCCGATAAAAATTAAAAAGGTCATGTACTGGGTATTATTTAAAAATTTTTTGTCCATTTTCCATCAAGTTATGACCTCTATGATGTTTTTATGATATTTCGGGTCAAAATGTGATGTATGGAACATAATGGACCACTTGAAAAAAATTAGGAAAACGGTCGAGCCTAAAGGCCATCCCTGCAACTTCCCGCTTATTCCATACTTAAGCGCTCAAAATTTCACTTATTACGTTTCAGAGCTGAAACGTTTTAATCACGCTTACAACGTCTGAGACGCTTGAGATACGTTCTAAACGCCTAAGATACGTTTTAAACGTCTGAGACGCTTAAGATACGTTTTAAATTTCGACTCGGAATTTTCCGAGCTATCAAAAATTCCACTGATGTATGATAAAAGTGACCAAAGTGTAAAACAATTCTGTTAAACTGTAAAATGTTATTTACCCAAGCACAAATAATTTAGTCAAGCAAATCTTTAAAAATATATAATGTAATTTTTGAATAAGTTTAAATAGAATCGAAAAAAATAGTCGCAGTCAAAATACCCCTATGGATATTTTATAGGGGCTTCATTTTGGGTCCCCGAAGATCCTCAAAAAGTTACATAGGGTCTACTAGTCCAGAACGCCCTCTGCGATCATCCCTTGAGTTTAAAATATTAAAAAAAAATAGTTGCAATCAAAATACTTCGCTGGATATTTTTTAGGGCCTTCATTTTGGGTCATCAAAGATCGTCAGGAAGTTACATGGAGTAATCTGGTCCGAAACATCCTCTGCGATCATCCCTTAAGTTTAAAAAATTAAAAAAAAATAGTCACAATCAAAATACCCCGCTAGATATTTTTGAGGGGCTACGTTTTAGGTTCCCAAGGACCCTTAAAACGTAACATGGGGTAGTCTGGTCCAGAACACCCTCAGCGATCATCCCTTAAGTTTAAAAATTAAAAAAAAAATAGCCGGAATCAAAATACCCCGCTAGATATTTTTGAGGGGGTTCATTTTGGGTCCCCAAAGATCCTAAAAGTTACATGGGGTAATATGGTCCGGAACACCCTCTGCGATCATCCCTTAAGTCTAAAAAACTAAAAAAAATCGTCCCAATAAAAATACCCCGCTAGATATTTTCGAGGGGCTTTTAGATTCCCAAAGACCCTCAGAAAGTAACACGGGGTAATCTGGTCCAGAACACTTTCTGCGATCATCCCTTAAGTTTAAAAAATTAAAAAAAAATAGTCGCAATCAAAATACCCCGCTGGATATTTTTGAGGGGCTTCATTTTGGGTTCCCAAAGACCCTCAAAAAGTTACATGGGGTCATCTAGTCCAGAACACCCACAGCGATCATCCCTTAAATTTAAAAAATTGAAAAAAAATAGTCAGAATCAAAATACCCCGCTGGAAAATTCCGAGGGTCTTCATTTTGGGTTCATACATCGATTCAGAGAAGTTTTTAAAAACTTGGTTTTTTGGACTTTTCAGGCGGCGAAAACACGATTTTGTAACTTTCATCCTAACTGTCGGAAATTGGTCAGACCAAGCTCAGAACGCTTATTTCAATGTATAAAGACGATATACATCAATTCGGAGATTTTTCAAAATACTTGATTTTTCGACTTTTCAGGCGGTGAAAACCCGATTTTCTAACTTTGGTCCTAATTACCAGAAACTTGTCGGACAAAGCTCAGAGTGCTTATTTCGATGTATAAAGGCGATATACATCAATTCGGACATGTTTTTAAAAACTTGGTTTTTTCGACTTTTCAGGCGGCGAAAACACGATTTTCTAACTTTGGTCCTAACTATCAGAAACACTTCAAACCAAGTTCAGAACGCTTATTTCAATGTATAAAGACGTATACATCAATTCGGAGATTTTTTAAAATACTTGATTTTTCGACTTTTCAGGCGGCGAAAACACGATTTTCTAACTTTGGTCGTAACAATCGGAAACACGTCAAACCAAGCTCGGAACGCCAAATTGAATGTATAACAACGGTATATGTCAATTTAGAGATTTTTAAAAATACTTGTTTTTTTCCGCTTTTTAGGCGGCGAAACCACGATTTTCTAACTTTGATCCTAACTATCAGGCACTTGTCGGATCAATATTAGACTGCTTAATTCGTTGTATAAAGACGATATGCTGTGGACTACAGTTAATATAGCCTAATATATGTACATGGGTTTTCAAGAGTTCCAAAAATATGTATGTATCTTATTTAAAACTAGCTTAATAAGATACTTACAATGAAAACTCAACCTATGATATACAAGGCGCGAAATTTTAAACATTATTTGCACGTACAACAGATACTTAATGAGAAAACTGATATCGTGGTTACCCTTTAATACGTATTTACTCGCCCTGTGGAAAAGGTCTTATAAAATAATATTTGTCCGCGAAAAACCTCAAAAATTCTGATACAAATATTTTCTCATAGATGGTGCATCGAAAAAAATTTTTTCTTAAAATTCTCATATAAATTATCAGAATATATAAGAAACAGAAGCTGTAATATTGGGATTATAAGTATTTATAAGTTTTCGAAAAATGTAAAGTTTACAATTGAGTAGATTTTGGAAATGAATAAGATTGTATGAGACGATTTCTGAAGTAATCATACAAGATTTGATACGGATTAATCAATGTGAGTACAGTAATTTTCCATATAGTAACGAAAAAATTTATGAGATTGATTAAGTTATAGTTTCTTTAGTATTGATTAAGGTTTATATGCTAAATTATTGAATTTTTTAGCATGAATTCAAAAAGTTTTTATTATGTATACTCAAGAATATTTATATGAGTATTTAGGCGGAAAATCCTTAGCAATCTATTCACGAAAAATCTATGAAATTGAGTCAGTTTATTTATTTATCAAAAATTACTCAAGTAAACATTAATATTAAATATTAAAGTCATGATGTATTATGGGATATACCATAGTACAACCCAAACAAGTACTTGTTGGTCTGTCAAATGACAGAGGAGTACTCGAATAAAATCGTATTGAAATTTGGAATATAACACTTCTGAAATAAATGTCTTACCAGGGACACTACAAATCCTAGGCGCGATCTCGTGGCGAGCACCGAACTACTCCGGCTGCTGTTGCCTAGCACCGGTGACTTTCCCCTTCTCCATATCGATCTTTTCTCCCGAGAAATTTTTTCTCTTGGCTTAAGCAACTTTTGTTATTTTGGTCGGAGAATACAAAAAAACTTGCGTGAAAAGAATAGTACTTGTTCCGAGAAATTTTATTCTGTTTAACCAAAAAAATGCAATATTGCTACAAAAAAATAATGTATCTTGCACCAAAAAAAAAAATGGGGCAAGATACATTACTGGGTTTGTAAAAAATCACATAAAAACTTATATTTTCACTCATCTCCGAACAGTTAAAATATTCAAAGTACAAGAAAAAGTGATAATATTAGTATTTTTGGTGTAAATTCTTATAAAAAAATCGGTCTATAAGTTGACCCTACGGGCCAGCCCCAAAACTTCCCGCTGTTTTCGAGCTCAACGAGCTCGAAAACACTATTGTGAATACATTTTCAAGCTCTTCGAGCTCGCAAATACTTTTGTATGCCATTGTTTTGTAAAAAACCATTTTTTATCATTTCTTTCTCCCACGATATCTCGCGAACGAATTAACCGATTTTGATGGTTGAGGCGGCAATCGACGCGTTTTGTCAAGTTCTAAAGCTGATCAAATTTTGGATTCGATTTATCGAGTCGTTTTTGTGATATTTCAGGAAAAATAAAATTTTTTTTTTTTTTAATTCTTTCGACAACGGTTTCTCTTGAACGAATGAACCGATTTTGATGGTTGAGGTGGCATTCGACGCGGCTTATAAAGCTCTAGAGCCCAGACCATTTTGGAATCAATCTATCGAGCACATTAAAAGTTATCAAAAAAAAACATTTTTCAAAAAACTTTATTTTTGGAATATCTCTGAACGAGCCCTACCGATCAAGCTCAATTTTCTCTCGGCTTCAAGATATTGTCAATCCGCGTCGAATGACACCTTAAAGTTCAAAATCGGTTCATCCGTTCAAAAGATACAGGTATTTACATACGTACGTACGTACGTACATACATACATACATACACTCGGACATCATCGTGAAATTAGTCAGAATAGCTCCCTCAGACCTCAAAACGTCGACATCTGATGGAAATTCGATTTTCGTAAATCGGACCGAAACCAATAACTTCCCGAATTTTTGAAAATTTACAATTTTCTTAGCGGGAAGTTAAAAAAATGAAGTTAAGCAATTATTTTTGAATGCATCTGGTGAAATTAATATTTTATGTGAATGAAAATTATTTATAAAATCTCATAAGTACTTCATAATATTTTATAAGTAATAGCCTTCTAACTAAAACTTACAAAAACTCATAAATCACATAGCTTTTAAATTAAAATTAAATCTTTTAAGTTTTTACAAGTTAATTCGATTATAGATTTTCTTACTAATTCTCATAAATTTTTTATGAGAAAAAGGTCTGCATTTGTCCATGTGATTCCTGATTCAGTCTCATAAAATTTCGAAGAAATACATGTTAAATATTTTCTCATAAAATATGACAAATATTTTATGACATTCAATAAGATATTATCTCCTAGGATAACTCTTACTAAAACTTATAAATTCTGAAAATTTCGTATAAAAAAATAATCTTATTGAGATTTTGTAAGTATTATAACATCGGAATTCGCCTGATCAATTCTTATTGAGAATACATTAGAATAAACTGTAACAATCTTATAGAAGTGAAAGTACTTATTCAATCTCATAATCGTTGGCGGAATTCGAGTCACAAAATCTCATAAATTAAAAAATCTTACTCATTCTTTTAAAAATCTAGTACGGACATCATGATAGGAAAACATCAAAAGCTTTGACTCATAGATTCTCATAAAAATTCATGTGAGAATTTTTTTAAATCTCATAGATATTTTCGAAGCTCATAGATTCTCATAAAAAATATTCCATATCTTATCAGAATTTATGAGAGCTTTTCCACAGGGTCAATACAAAGTTGAGATCCTTGTGCTTACACACTATTTAATAAAAAAGGCACGTTGAAAACTACATACCTACAGCTAAATTAATTAATCAAAGACTATACTTAAGTAAATTAGTGTTAAAAACTTGAATTCTTTCATCATTACTTTTTATAATTTCGTTAATTGCATAACCACCATTGTACCCGATGAAAAAAGATTTAATGCAATTATATATAGACTATATATAATTGGATAGAAAAAATGGCCCGATCCAATTGTGTACAATTTGTATAGATGTTGTATACAATTCTTTACAAATTGTATACAATTCTCTATAATTATATACAATTCTATATATCGCAATTATATAGAATTGTATATAATTATATAGAATTGTATAAAATTGTAGATAATTATACAAGAGCGGCTGAGGCAGCCGTTCGGCATGCGCGTGGCTCGGGCGATCACCAATGTTAAGTAGCATCGAGAATGGTTACTACTTGGATGGGTGACCGCTTAGCCGCGCGTCGAGTTCGAACGGAGGTTTCTGAACGTTAGGCGCGGGATGAAGATCCAGTGATCGGTAAAATAGGAATTTTATCGATCACTGGAGCTTCACTCAAACCGAAACTGTACTGGCTAGGTTTTCTCAGTGGTTTTCCTACGCCACTACACCTCCATTGCACAAGGGAGGTAGTAGGGCATCACCGTAATGATGCAGTACAGTACGAGCACAAGTCGGGCCACAGCCGCAAAAATGAAAGAGAGTAAGAAAGGAAAGAGAGCGTAGAAACATTGTAAAAAACAGAAGTTTTACAATTAAAACACTAAAATAAAAAAAATAATTGTATATAATTATACACAGAAAAAAAGAAATATTTGTCCCAAATAAATCAATTTGTTTGTGGCTTTTTTAACTTCCCGCTAAGAAAATTGAAAATTTTCAAAAATTCGGGAAGTTATTGGTTTCGGTCCGATTTGCAAAAACCGAATTTCTATCAAATTTGGACGTTTTGAGGTTCTAGGAAGCTATCCTGACTAATTTCACGATGATGTCCGAGTGTATGTATGTGTGTACGTACGTACGTATGTATGTATGTATGTAAATATTCATAACTCTTGAACGGATGAACCGATTTTGATCGTTGAGGTGTCATTCGACGCGGCTTGTTAATGTCTTGAGGCCGTAAAAATTTGAACTTAATCGGTAGGGTGCGTTCAGAGATATTTCAAAAATAAAATTTTTTCAAAAATGTTTTATTTGGATAACTTCCAATTTGCTCGATGGATTGATTCCAAAATCTAATCAGCTCTAAAACTCTATAAGCCGCGTCGAATGCCACCCCAACCATCGAAATCGGTTCATTCGTTCAAGAGAAACCGTTAACGAAAGAATTCAAAAAAAATTTTTTCCTTGGTTTTTTTGAAATTTCTCAAAAACGGCTGGATAAATCAATTTCAAAATTCGACCAGCTTTAGAACTTGATAAAACGCGTCGATTGCCACCCCAACCATCAAAATCGGTTAATTCGTTCGCGAGATATCGTGGAAGAAAGAAATGCTAAAAAATGGTTTTTTACAAAACAATGGCATACAAAAGTATTTGCGAGCTCGAAGAGCTCGAAAATATATTCACAATAATGTTTTCGAGCTCAGCGAGCTCGAAAACAGCGGGAAGTTTTGGGGCTGGCCCGCAGGGTCAACTGACAGACCGATTTTTTTAAATATTTCTTAATGACAAATAAATATATTTGGTACAACAAAATATGACAGTTGATTTAAATAATTTTATAATTTGACGGAAATATATAATTTATTTGTGGTAAGTAATTAATATACACTAATGGAAAAAATTAAAGGATCAAAAAAAAATTCTAAATTTTTAGGCGATTTTCAACAGGCTCTAACTTTGAGAGAAATGGTCGTACAAGAAAAGAAAAAAAAGGAAATTGTAGCTCCAAGTATCTACTTTTTGGATTAGAACTTTAAAATTTTTTAGCGTCAGCAGTTTTTGAGTAATCTTAGAAAAACCAACGACAAAAAAATTTTCAAATTTTTTTAATTTTTTTTTTTTGGTCTCCGGGCGTGGAAAAAATTATTTTTGCTTAACCACTATGAGGATCAGATACCTTCATTATTCAGCTTTAATTTCTTTTTTTATGGACCTTGATACGTCCACTTCTCGCCGAGATATCGGTCTTCAAATGGAAAAGGATCCTTTTGTCTTTGATTATCGATATCTCAGAAACCAATGATCGCACAGAAAGTTAATGGTGGGTTTTAAAAACTTGAATAAATTCCCTTCAATGATTAGTCATTGCTTTTTCGAAAAAAAAATTTTTTCCTATCGTCAGATGAATTTAAAAATGCAACAAAAAAAGAGCTTTTTGTGGTTTTTTGGAAAATCAAGCGCTGAAACGAAAATATTGTGGAAATCGATAATGTTGACTGTGCATTTTACAGTTCAATATGTCCACAAAAACCCTGCAGAAAGCCAGATTAATCCAACCAGCCGTTTTTTTGTTTCACGCGATCAAATCTTTAAAAAAATTAAAGGATCACGTTTTTTGCTCTGAAAAGCTCATAATCTTTAACAAGATGAAAACAAACATTTCTTCGGAGCTTTGTCTACAATTTTATTGCAGACAGTGCTTAAATTTCCAAAAGAGAAAAAACTTTTTTTTCGAAACAAAATTTTCAAAAAAATTTTTTTTTGGAATAACTTAAGGTAATTTACAAAACCAACACCCAATCATTTTTAACACGTTTACGTTGCTGCATTCCGTGATTTTACTGATCTCTCAGTCATTAGTTAAAAAAAAAATTTTTTTTTTTTGAAAATTTTGTTTCGAAAAAAAAGTTTTTTCTCTTTTGGAAATTTAAGCACTGTCTGCAATAAAATTGTAGACAAAGCTCCGAAGAAATGTTTGTTTTCATCTTGTTAAAGATTATGAGCTTTTCAGAGCAAAAAACGTGATCCTTTAATTTTTTTAAAGATTTGATCGCGTGAAACAAAAAAACGGCTGGTTGGATTAATCTGGCTTTCTGCAGGGTTTTTGTGGACATATTGAACTGTAAAATGCACAGTCAACATTATCGATTTCCACAATATTTTCGTTTCAGCGCTTGATTTTCCAAAAAACCACAAAAAGCTCTTTTTTTGTTGCATTTTTAAATTCATCTGACGATAGGAAAAAATTTTTTTTTCGAAAAAGCAATGACTAATCATTGAAGGGAATTTATTCAAGTTTTTAAAACCCACCATTAACTTTCTGTGCGATCATTGGTTTCTGAGATATCGATAATCAAAGACAAAAGGATCCTTTTCCATTTGAAGACCGATATCTCGGCGAGAAGTGGACGTATCAAGGTCCATAAAAAAAGAAATTAAAGCTGAATAATGAAGGTATCTGATCCTCATAGTGGTTAAGCAAAAATAATTTTTTCCACGCCCGGAGACCAAAAAAAAAAAATTAAAAAAATTTGAAAATTTTTTTGTCGTTGGTTTTTCTAAGATTACTCAAAAACTGCTGACGCTAAAAAATTTTAAAGTTCTAATCCAAAAAGTAGATACTTGGAGCTACAATTTCCTTTTTTTTCTTTTCTTGTACGACCATTTCTCTCAAAGTTAGAGCCTGTTGAAAATCGCCTAAAAATTTAGAATTTTTTTTTGATCCTTTAATTTTTTCCATTAGTGTATGTGTGGTAAAGAAATTAAATTTGTGACAAATAACCTAAAATTTGGCGATACTATACATATATTTGAAGCCTTTATTTGTAGCAATTGGATCATTTCTTTACCACAAATAATTTTATGTATAAAATCTTTTTTCATCGGGATAGATAAAATTGATTTCATAGAATTATCTCATGGTTTCTGATGGAATTTCATGAGTTTTTTTTTAAATTTTATAAACTTTTATAAATTTTTGTAAAATATTATAAAAATATATAAAATTTCACACCAATAACTTTTTGGGATGTTATGTCCACCGCTTAATTTTTAATTATTTATCCGGGATTTCTCCCTTTGGTAGTGATAGTAATTTCGGACAAGCGGGTTGGAGGGTGCGGACAACCATAAAGAAAACGAGGAAGAATTAATCTTCCTATAATTTATTATTTATAGTGGATCTTTTCGAATATTAAGAACCCAAACGTCTCCGAAGAGACTGGTGCTCTTGTTTAAGCCAAAAGTATTTTATGATGGATAAAAAAATTGGTTCCTCACCTACCTTTCGATGTAACTTCTTCTAGTACGGCAGGTTTTACCCCTCCAGAACGTTGCAGCTCGCTTGACCTTCCTCCTAGGATTTGGGTTGAGTGGGCGCGGCTGGGTTATAGGATAAGACCTTATGTACTACTCTCGAATGAAAACCGCAAGGTTGGAGTGATGAACTTTGTCTTTATTTAGATGTTTCAAATTACAACGTTTTAACTAAACGTCACTTACTCACTCTAGCTTTTACAATTTTATATTTAATTTGTATTATAGGATTATTTATCCTTAACAGATATTTTTATAAGATTTTAATTTATATTTAATGCGTCCTTTTTACACACCCGAAAAGTGGTTTTATGCGCAAATTAACTCGGCACGAGATGGAATCGCAAATTCACGTGATTTGCGTCACTGGTTCGATCGTACCGGTTGGTTTTTAAAATCCGACAAATATTGTACTAGACAAACGATTATTCAGTTGTGTCAGATCGAATTTCAGATTAATATTTGAGGATTTTTAATAATAATTTGAATTCAATTACCGATTATTCGACGCCGAAGCGGATTCCTAAAATAATTGGATACAAAAGATTTTAGTTTAAATGCCTTACTGATTATTCTACGCCTAGGGCGGATTCCTGCAGTAAGGTTAGTGAAATTCACGATCTTTGACTATTTCTTATTGATTATTCGACGCCGTAGCGGATTCCTGCAATAAGAATTAGTCTAGATAAATTATGAATTGCCTTATTGATTATTCAACGCCGAAGCGGATTCCGGCAATAAGGTTTAGGTAGAAAATAATAAAAATCCTCTTATCGATTATTCAACGCCTAGAGCGGATTCCTGCAATAAGAGTGCACGAGATTTCAACGTTCGAATCTTCGCGGACCGTAAGTTTTAAGAAACGACTAGCCCTGGCTATGGGTGCTCAGGCTTTTTATAAACTTTGCTTGGCAATTAGATTGGGAATTTATAATTATCGTCATCGGTGGAGAGTGACGACAGTTTATTGTTTATTCGTTAAACTTATTGCAGTTGTCTTCCCACTATTCTTTGCCGCATAAAAAGGTGAAAAAGCTGACGCTGCGTTTTCGCGCGCTTTGCAAAGAGGAGCTCAGAAATAATTATTTTAAATAATCCCTCGCGGTTTTCATGATACGGTTTGAACACTGTATTAAAAGAGCATACACGTAGTCGATAACAAGTAGTTTTACCGTATTTATACGGTATGTTTGTGAAATTTAATTACGGTATTCCTACAGAGCTTATACTGCGTTTATACGAAGCTTATACGGCATTTCTACCGTATTAATACGTTATTTCTACCGTAATAATACGGTACTTCTAATGTATTAATACGGCATTTCTATAAGATTAATACTTCATGTATATGATATTTATACGAAATTTCTACCGTAATAATATGACATTGTTAGCGTAATAATACGGCATTTCTACTGAATTTATACGGCATTTCTACCGAGTTCACACAACATTTCTACTGATTTAATAAGGTGTTTATACGGAATTTATCCAGTACATGGTAAAAAAAACTATATATAATTATTAATGATAAATGGCTCTATATAATTATTTATATTGCTTTACAATGTATTATGTCACTCGAATATTTTTAATCATATAGTAGAGATTCTATAGACTTTTGATTAAAATATTTTTGTTAAAGCTCAAGTTCAAATTCAGAGATAAATTATTTATGGAAACATTGATAATAAATATTTTTGTCATTATGTAATATAGGTTGTACTATATTACCATCAAACAAGGTACTTATCACTCTATCAAATGACGGAGGAGTACCCGCGCCAGAATGTTCAGTTTCAGTTTCAAATTATGTTTATTAATTTTCTTTAACTTCTACATTATATTTTACAATGTATTACAAATTTTAAGTATTTACTAGTTCCCGTTCTAAGAACTTTTACCTAGTAGAAATTTATTATATATTTTACACAATAGAGCTTTTAAAAGAAATAATCGATCTGCGTTAAATATGGGAAAATAAAAAATACAAAAACCCATAGTACATAAAAATAAATAAATATACATAAGTTATAATTAACAAGTTTGAAGATTTCTTAAAAGTACTATACTATACATAGTTGATTTGGCATTTTGTACTTAAGGCAGGGATGTCTTTTTTTTTATTTTACACACAGTTTTCAGAATTTCGTGCGTATTTAATTTATTATTGTAAAAGTTAATAGATAAATTCTTGATGTATGTATCCAGCATTGGAAGATTATATTTATTATGCAAATCAGCTGTTTTAGCGTTAAAGTTGCTTGTACCAATCATGCGAAGACATTTGTTTTGAAGTTTTTGAAGTTTGTTATAGTTTGATACACAAGTGTTGCTCCAGATCGGGCATGAGTAGAGCATGATTGGACGTATGCATGTTTTATAAATTATTATCTTGTTGCTTGAATTTACATAGCTATTTTTACATATCAGAGGATAGAGAATGGATATGGCTGCATGCGTTTTATTAACTGTAGATATGATGTGCTTTGTGTATGTTAATTTACTGTCTAAGTTCAAGCCTAAATATTTAGCGGTATCGGTTAGATTAATTTTCTGACCGTACATATATAATTTTATAGTGTGTTGTGATTTTTTGTGGGAGAAAATAGTCGCGGTAGTTTTATTGGTGTTGATTTTAATTTTCCATCTAGTATAATATTTCTCAAGAATGTTGATGTGCTTTTGTATGTTATTAAGAATCGCATTTTTATTGTATCCAGAGGCAAAACTTGCAGTATCATCTGCGAAGAGTGCAAGAGATGTTAAAGGGTGCTTGGGAAGATCATTAATGTAGATGAGAAATAATGTAGGGCCCAGGATTGAACCTTGCGGTACCCCTGCCACTATTTTCCGGCTTGAGCTTATATTAGTATTTATACTGACAAGAAACGATCTGTTGGTGAGATAATCATCAACGAACTTGGTTATGTAGTCCGGAATACCACAAAGTTTCATTTTGTAGATTAAGCCACGGTGCCATACTGTATCGAATGCTTTCTCAATATCCAATAACAGTAGGCCCGTGCTACGTCCTTTATTAAAGTTAAAACTGATATAATCAGTCAGTCGAGCTAATTGTTGGCAAGTGCTGTGTGATTTACGGAATCCAAACTGTTCTGGTAATAGAACTTTGTTGTTTTCCAGGTATTCTACAAGCCGCTTGTTAATGACTATCTCAGTGATCTTCCCCAATACTGGTAAAAGGCTAATAGGTCGATAACTCTGTGGTAAATTTTTAGGTTTGCCAGGTTTGTGAAATGCAAGAATTTTTGCCGTTTTCCAGCACTGAGGAAAATAAGACAAGGCGAGACTAGCATTGACTATATACATGAGTTGTACCAAAGCTTTTTTGGTTATATTTTTAATAACAACATTCTGAATTCCGTCGCTGCCGGGAGCTTTTAAGGATTTAGTTTGTTTTATAGCTTTTGCTACTTCTCTGGGAGTAATACGCGAGAATGACTGAACATCTAATGGTTGTTTACGAATTTGATTATAGTGTCGCTGGACTAGCATTTCGGTGCTTGAGTCAGTTGGGCTATTTGTAAGATGATGCACTCTTTCAAAGATGTCAGCCAGCGCTTCTGCCTTGACGCGGTCGTCAAAAATAGTATTGTTTCCATTTAGCAATGGTGGTATCGTGCGGTTTGTATTTTTGCGAACTTTTATGGCCTGCCAAAGTGTGTTATCGCGCGTATTCAGAGATTCCAGTCTGGTTTTCAGATTGTTGTTATTAAAAGTTTTAATTTCATATTTTATATTATTACTGAGTTGATTTTTCAGTGTTTTAAGGTAAGGTGAACGTGTTTTCTGATATTCACGCCTTATCTTATTACGTTGTTTGATCATGCTTATAATACTTTTAGGTAGATAATTAGGTTTATTATTAGTTTTTGTAGGTATGGCATGTTTAGTTGCCAATAGTATATTATTTGTGAAATCCTCCACTGCCTTATCTAGTTGTTCTTTAGTTTTAATATTATTGTTAATATTTATGTATTTGTCAAGGTTCTTTCGAAAGAGAATCCAGTTCGCGTTCTTATAATCTAAATACTTAATCCTATTTACACTTATATTAATATCATTTAATGTTAATAATACTGGTACATGATCTGAATCCAAGTCATCTATCGTTGTTGGTCTTTTGTATTTACTTATATTCTTTAGAATAGCTAAATCCACTATAGAGGATGCTCCACCATTCGTCGGTGTTAAAGTGTAGTTATTCGGAAACTCGAGATTGTACGGTCTTTTACTGATGAAGTCGAAAAGTATTGAGCCGTTGGAGTTGCCACGTGGGCAACTCCAGGCTATGTGCTTGGCGTTTAAATCGCCTGCCATTATAACCTTGTTGCTAAGATTTAAGATCTTTTGCAGCTCGCGTTTATCTAATTTTATTTTAGGAGGTATGTAACTTGAAACTATTACCGTGTTATCGCTTAGCTTAATGCCAATTGCCTCGATATTTTGTAAACGTAGTTTAATTTCTGAATGAATTATATCATTTTTAACTAGAATAAGTACACCACCACCTCGGGTTGGAGTGTTACGATCTTGCCTGTAAGCCTTATAACCTCTAACAAAGCATTTGTCTGAAGCGATAAATTTAGTTTCACTTATTAGTAAAATGTCAATGTTTTTGGTAGTTAAGAAGTTTGAAACTTCATATAATTTATTTATAAGACCATTTGCGTTCCAATAAACTAGATTTAACTTTCTTTGTGACTTGGATTCAGCCATTGAAATTAGATAGACAGTCATTTATTACAATTAATTTAGATGCTAAGTCATCACAGGCTATCAATTTAGTGTTTAGTGACTTAACTAGATTTAACAATTGATTTAGATCACATATTGATTTTAATATTTGCACTTGTTTGAGTAGTTCGGGTAATAAAAACAGATCACTAACACTGTCTGCATTTACCGAACTAGCACTGGTGTCACTAGATGTCGCATGGTGTTGTTGTTGACGTTGTGTTGAGCTCATCTCCGCGTACGTGGCACGATGTACTGTTGATCGCTGATTTTCGTTGTTTCCTATTTCTGGTATAATAGTCGTCATTTTATGATCGTACTGCGTTGAGTGATTTGTATTTGTATGATTTGATACTGCTTGCATAGCTAAGGGTGTTGGGAAATGGTGATTATTTATGTTGAAAGTTTGCCGATGGATGGACTTGCTAGATTGGTGTTGTTGCTGTTTCTTCTGGATTTTGTTTAAGTGTGTCAGATACGCACTACATTGTTTGTAGCTCGCCGGGTGATCCCCATTGCAATTAGCGCACTTTGGAGCTACTTCCTTAGGCTTCTGACATTCGGATGAAAGATGTTGTTCTGAACACTTTACACATTTTGGATCATTGGCACAGTTACGCATGCCATGTCCAAAGCTCTGGCAGCGAAAACACTGCGTAACACGCTGATTATTGCGATAATATTCCCACGAGATTTTAAAGTCCAGCAGATATCTTACTTTGAATACATCACTGATTTTATGTGTACTTGCTAGAGTTACCATGAATAGCGGATTTGTTGTAAACTGCTTAGTCTTCATCTGGACGATTCTGGTAGCAGAGATTCCTTTCGATGCAAGCTCAGTCATGATGTCATCTACTTCCACGTTTGGTAGTCCTCGGAGAACAATATGTTTTGCTTTTTCATCCCTTAGCGTATAGGTGTAATGTTTATATAGTTTGTTGCCAAGCCAAACCTTGATGGCCTCGTAGTCAGATTTATTTGAAGTGTAAATACTAAAATAGTTTCGATACTTAAAAGTAACTGCTTCTTTGCAATTTGATTTAATGAGCTTAATAAACTCTGGAATGTTAGTAATGGTTTGTGTAACCACTATCGGTGGCATTCTTGTGAGCATTTTAAGATTAGCTTCAAGTTGTTTTGCACATTCCTCCAGTGACACATCGATGTCATCATTGACTGAATTGACGTCATTAGCTTCATGAAGGATTTGTTGGGCAGGTTGCGTAGTCACGTTGCCCGATTTTGCTGGTCTTTTGACCTTGTCATTTTTTAATTCTTCAGACGTTCGCTCGCGTCCTCGTTTATTGGAAGCAGTATTAGAGATGTTTATACTATTTTTAACTTTAGATTTACTTGTTGATGAAAGCCCCGAAGGCTTCGGAGGCTTATTTCTCACCGGAGGTGATGGCTTCATACCACTAGCCTGTCTTCCACCACACCTATTTTCACTTTGTTGAATTATTGAATTCACTTTTAATTTT
This sequence comes from Microplitis mediator, assembly GCF_029852145.1. Lineage (NCBI taxonomy): Eukaryota > Metazoa > Arthropoda > Insecta > Hymenoptera > Braconidae > Microplitis > Microplitis mediator. Next base: position 20,350,590 of record NC_079969.1, read on the forward strand.
GAGTAAACACAACCGTCCCGTATCGTCCGATATCTCGACTCTCTCGTCCCGATCTAATGTCTACGACCCCCGCGCCAGAATGGTCACAATTTCGGAATATAAGACTTCTGAAATAAGTTTCTTACCAGGGACACTACAAATCGTAGGCGCTACCTAGTGGCGCGCACCGAACTATTCTCGCTGCTGCTGCCTAGCACCAGTGACTTCCCTCTCTTCCATATATATCTTTTCTCCCAAGAAATTTTTCTCTCGGTTTGAGTAACTTTTTTTTTTTTTGGTTGGAGCATACGAAAATTCTTTTGTTAAACAAATAGTAATTATTCCAAGAAATTTTATTTTTTTCAAACAAAAAAATGCGATATTGCTACGATAACCTGGCACGGCTTTCTTCAATAAAATATCTCTTATTTTAAGAAATAAAAACTTTTAAAACAATTAAAAATTTTTCGACTAAAGCATAAAAATATGTTAACTTGAGAAAAAAAAATTTTGATTCAAAGTAAAGATTTCAAAATAATTATTTATTTGATGTAAAAAAAATTTTATTTTCCGAATCGTTAAAAAAAATTTTCTTGTATCAAGAATATTTTTCTTAGTTCAAGTTAACTGTATTTCCTGTGAAGAGAAACTAAAATTTAAAAGACGCGTGAAGGTTTTTATAATGTACAAATAAAGAACTTTATGAGCTAAAAAAAGACTTTTATGTCAAAATAGCCATACGACATAAACACTGCAGTGTTTAGACATGTTTCAATTGAAGAATGAAATTTTTAATCATAAAATAATCCTAGTTATTAATATTGATCCTAAATGTATTTCAAAATTATCTGATGTTCTTGCGAATCATTACTACATAGAAAAAACAGTTAACTCGAATCAAGAAAACAATTGCTGATTCAAGAAATTTTGTTTTAACGATTCGGAAAAGTAAAATTTTCTTGCACCAAATAAATAATTAGCTTGAAATTTTAATCTTAAATCAAAATTTTTTTTCCTCAAGTAAACATATATTTTTATGTTTAAATTGAAAAATTTTTACTAGTTTCAAGAGTTTTTATTTGTTAATGAGAGAAATTTTTTTGTGAAAGTAAAAATAAACTAGTTCATTTTTACAGCTGTACTTTTTTATTGAAAAATTGAAAGCAGAACATAGTGAAGAGATGAGCCATTTAAGAATGCAAGTAGTAGTAAAACATATTGTATCTGTTATAGAATCTGAAGATTGTTTGTTAATAAAACTGAAAGATATGAAAAGTATTTTTCAGCCTGTAAGAGTGAGACGGCATAATCACTGTATAAATGCGGCATAACCACCATATTTATACCGCATAAATACCGTTTAAATACGGTGCGAGCATTATATGAATACCGTGTAACCACTGTTTAAATGAGTTATAGCAACCGTATAAATACGGTATAACCGACGTTTAAGTACAGCATAAAAACCATATAAATGGAGTATAATCATTGTACAAATACGGTATAGCAAGAGCGTAAATACGGTATAAACATAGTATAAATACGGTACAGTCCCTATATAAATTTGGTATCAACACAATATATTTACGGTATTAATACGGTAATAAAATTTCACAAACATACCGCATTTATACCTAGAGTATACCGTAATAATACTTATACCCAAAAAATACTCGGAAAATACCGTAGAAATACCGTTATGGCAATTCCGCGAGGGATTATTAAAATAAAAAAAAATTATTTGGACATAACAGGGATCTCAATAACAATTATGAAAACTTCATGAATTTTTATACAATTTTATAAAATTATATATAATTGCATAAAATTTTATGAAACTTTATAAAATTTCTCAAAATTTCATAAAATTTCCTGAAAAAATTTTTACCCGGGTACTTTATAAAATTGTATAAGATTGTATAAAATTTCATACAATTATATAAAATTTTATCTAATTATTACTTCCCTTTTAAGATCTTAATATATAAAATTTTATGAAATTCTATAAAATTTCATAAAATGTTATACAATTTTATAAAATTTTATATTATTTTATAAAATATTATAAAAACATTTTTTCCCGAGGTGCGAATTATTATATTACTATGAATTAATACTATGAAATATGGCTGATAAGAATTCATGGATAATCATAAATACAGCCACAAATTCTTCATAGCTACAAGTGGCCAATAAACGAGCGGAGCAGACTACAATCATTCAATAACAAAAGATGAGTAGCATCGAAGTGGAACATCAATTTGATGGGTGGCCCATCCCGGAAAAAAAAATCATTTTATAAAATTTTACAAAATTTTATAAAACTTTATACAAACATTTTTTTCCGGGATATTAAAATCTATGAAATATTTCACTTTTTTGAAAAAATCGCATTTTTATTTTTTCAGAAAGTCTTATTTCGTCGAGTTCTACAAGAATTCGCTGTTATTTAGTGGCACCACGGAAACCGTAGAATCGTCTTTCTAAAACTTATACTCTTGACGGTTTGCCTATAAGCCGATGGGTTACTTCGGAGCTACATGCGCACTTAGGCCAAGCCACTTCGGATTAAACGATTTTGGTAACACTGCCTCAGAGTTCGGATCTAAATGTTACACTGTGGAAAAAACAAAAAATTTCTGTCGTAACAAATAAAGTGTATCAATTATTTAAAAGAGAAAGAAAGAAATAATACACACCCTGATTAAAAATACTCATTGAAAAGTATTGAAAAAGATGGGAATTGAATACTTCCTATACCACAAGGTTTTCAGCTGGACATAACATTAATACTTTTCAATCATATTGAATCTAAAAATAATATAAGAATTTCTAAACTTCCAAAGAATTGAAAAAGATTCGAATAAATTGATATTTTTAATCGTTTTGAATCCTCGTCAATAACAAAAAAGTTTCGAACTTTAGGGTTACGAGTAGCATTGAAAAAAACTCGAATAAATTGACAGTTTTCAATCGTTCTAAATCTTCCTCAATACCGAAATAGTTCCATATTTTCAACTATGACTCGAATTGAAATAAACCAAAATGAATTGACATTTTCGAATCTTTCTAATTCTTTTCAATAGCAAAATAGTTTCACATTTCAGGTCACGTGTAGGATTGAAGAGAATTAAAATTAATTGACATTTTTGAATGTTTCTGAATCCTTCTTAATACCAAAATAGTTCTATATATTGGATCGAATGTAGGATTGAAAAGAATTAAAATTAATTGAGAGTTTTCTATTTTTCTGAATCTTCAATACCAAAGTAGTTCTACATTTTCAATTATGACTTGAATTGAAATATATATATGTGACTTCACATTTTCGAATCACTCTGAATCTTTTTCAATAACAAAATAGTTTAACATTCCAGATCACGTGTAGGATTTAAAAAAAATATAAATAAATTGATAATTTTCAATTTTTCTGAATTTCTTTCGGCGAAATAATACCCGGGAAAAAATGTTCAGGCCTGATCAGACATGAAAAATGACCATGCCTGACCAGGCCTAATCAGGCATGTTCAGGTCTGATCAGGTCTGTTCATGCCTGTTCATGCCCATTCTGGTAAAACAATTATATATAAAAAATGGTCCTATATAATTGTATATAATTATGCATAACTATATACAATTATATATAATTATTTCTATAAAAATGAAAAAAAAATAAAAAATATGGGAGTGTCTAGGATTCGAACCGTGGACCTTGCGCTTGAAAGTTCGCCTCGTTACCTGTTGACCTAAGAGATTGAGTTGAAAAATAGGTCTCGTACGAACTTCAAGTACTGAAAGTCTTAAGACTCATGCCTGTTCATGTCTGATCAGGTCTGATCCTTTTTTCCCAGGTTATACGTGATAGATTCTTGGTCAAAAAAATTTTATATCTATGAACAGACATAACCAGACATGAACAGGCCTGATCAGGCATGGACACGTATGATCAGGCCTGACTGTATTTAACACTTCAGACATGAACAGACATGAACATGCATGAACAGACATGGACAGGTATGATCAGGCCTGAACGCATATAACGTTTCAGACATGAACAGACATGGTCAGGCATGAACAGACCTGACTGTATTTAACACTTCAGACATGAACAGACATGAACATGCATGAACAGGCATGGACAGGTATGATCAGGCCTGAACGCATATAACGCTTCAGACATGAACAGACATGGTCAGGCATGAACAGACATGAACAGCCATGAACAGGCCTGAGTGTATTTAAGGCCTCAGACATGAACAGGCATGAACAGGTATGATCAGGCCTGATCATGTCTAATTTCAGGCCTGATCATACATGAACAGGCATGATCAGGTCTAATTTCAGGCCTGATCATACATGAACAGGCATGGTCAGGCCTGATCATTTTTTCCCGGGTATATTATATTCAGGATCTGGCGAAGAATTAAAAAATATTTAAATAAATTTCTATATACTATACACATATTAGAGGTATCTCTACTCTCCATACAATGAACGCAGAAGGAGAAGTAAAGATGTTTGGGTTATAAAGGCAAAAGTGTAAAAGCGAAAAAAGACAATATACTGCAACAATTAATGAAATTAAAATCATAATTTAAAAAAAAATGTTATCACTAAATTCATCAAAGCTTTTTATTGTTAATATTACATTAATAATAATAATAATAATAATGAACAAGAAATGTATTTATTTAAGTATGAAAAAATTTATTATGGAACGAAAGCTTCTAGCTGTCCATAAAAATATGGGATGTAAATCTCTTATGGTTTACAACGTTCCAAGAAACGCGGGTAAAGACAAGTATCACGAATGTGATATCTGTTCAATAACCAGCATAAAAATCTCTCGAGACCAAGTCCGTATCCACCGTGAGGACATGTTCCATACTTTCTCTATTAAATACATATTTGCTTAATTATTGTTCCAACAAATAAGGTAAGGCACACGGAGAGAAAAGAATAGTAATGATTAACATACTACACAGTAACAAGACTAATTTTTTGTAAAATGGTAAATAATGCTATGTAGAATAGGATTCATTACTATTTTTCTGGTAATGATTACTGTGTTACATTGAAATGATTAAAATGGTCAAAATCGCTATCGAGCATGAGAATTAGGGCTATATAGAATGATACTCAGTCCCATGCTTGAATAGCTGTCATAGCAGTTTAATAAATATACATTAATTTTAGCTTAAAAAATTCAAAAATTCGAACCATAAAATTTAAATGAAGATTTTACTAAAATTTATTTAACAAATTACGTTTAACTCCCAATTGATATCAACTGTGATTGATTTTTTTTTAATTCTATAGCTCGTCGAAATTACTTCTACGTTGCCCTTTTTTCAATCAAAGTTTTACATTTTTTAAAATTAATTAATTAAATTTTGATACGCTTATGTCAATTGAAAGTCATTGAAAATTTTTAAAAAGTGGGGGGCACTGTCTGAGAAAACCCTTAAATTTTTGTGTTGATCAAAATAACAAAATTAGTACTAATTAATTTATAAACAATAAGAAATAAAAAAAAAATTTAATTTCCATAACACAGAATGGTGACAACATTTTAAATTGCAGTGAATGAAAACCACTGAGCCCGGGCTTGCACGCGCCCTCTAACTCACTTTCTACAGCTCTGTTACCGACAGCGTGATAAAATGTAAACAACTAATTTTTTATTTTTTTAATTAATTTTTTTCGGGAACATAATAAACTCCAGGAGATTGGTTTTTGACTTTTCTTATTCAGAATTTATCGCCCTTTAATTTCATACCAGTCATCATAGGGCTTTAAATTAATAAATAAAAGATTTTTAATGAAAATACACGGGATCTCGGCATCCCTATTGTTATTTCATTATTTATTCAAAAAACCCGGCCGAATTGAACTTTCTTATTATTATTTTCGTGATCTACGCAATTTCTTACGTATAATCAATTAAAAAAAATCCGGTAATTAATTTTCCCCAACAACGGTTAAGAGTAAATTAAGTGGACTATTCCAGATAATACAGGTTCCTTTCAGCAGTCGATGTGTTAGTATATAAAATAGTTATAGGTCTTGTGTGGAGATGCGAAAGACTCCCCGGACAAATGCGTTCCATTGTCGTTCAGCATAGTAACCATTCCTGTGTTGGACAGAAACTGTTGCTTTCAGTCACATGTTTGAGTGCTGTTTACAACATTCGTTCCCGTCAAACAGTAGTCAGACATGTGACTGAATGCAACAGTTCCTGTCCAGCACAGGAATGGTTACTATGCTGAACGACAATGGAATACATTTGTCCGGGGAGTCTTTCGCATCTCCATACAGGATCTATACCTATTTTATATACTAACACATCGACTGTTGAAAGGAACCTGTATTATCTGGAAAGCGAATGGTGACTGTGAACACAATAACACAATAACAGTCACGTTTTCGACATAATGTGTAACATAGTAATGGTTGCTATGTTGGATCGTACTCAGTCGTATGTAAAAACGACCTATTATAACAAGAACTAGTAATGTGCTAAGATTAATTTTTACGTACTTTACGATCATTCTTGTTTAGCACAGTAACCATTCCTATCTATTTTTTTCCGTGTATGCTGGCATAGACAACGTTACTATGTAGAATGGGGGGGATTACTCTGCCCCGTGACTCTCAACGCTAAAAAATTCTCGTTACTGTGTAACATAGTAATGGTTACTTATTCTACGTAGGAATTAGAACTATTCTTTTCTCTACGTGCATAGTAATGAGTGATTAAAAATTATGTGATCTAATTTACCTGGTCAGTGTACCAGTAGTAAGCAGCCGGATCAATTCCTTCTCTCTTGTATCCTTCCAATAACTCATCATAATCCCAAATACGCATTGATCCTCCAACAATTTCACCAACATTAGGCAGTAAGACATCAACAGATTCTGTTAAACGTTGATCTTCCGAACACTTGGACATATAAAATGATTTTATGTTTGCTGGGAAACGACAAAGCATTATTGGTTCATTTATTTTATCTGTCATTTTTCTTTCGGGCATTTCTGGAATATCCTGTAAAATAATTTATGATAAATTATTAATCTGTATATTATTTGTTGTTATTATTAATAAATAATAAATTGCATTAAATTACTTCTCCAAATTCATAGAAACTGCCATCTTCTTTGGTAATATTGTGTTCTCGTAGGTACTCAATAGCTTCAGAATAATTCATTCGTTTGAAAGGTCTCTTAGGGACTTGAAATTCAGGATTCAATTCATGAACAATATGACCATATGGTGATTTCAAAACACGTTCGACTACATCACAAATTAAATCTTCCAAGCGGTTTAATAAATCATCAAATGTTATGAATGGGCATTCAGCTTCTACGTGACTGTACTCAGCTAAATGACGACGTGTTCGTGACTGTTCAGCACGATAAGACTGAGCAATACAGTAACAGTCACCCATCGCTGGGATACAGGTCTCCAAATACAATTGAGAACTCTGGGTTAAAAATGCTTCTTCTCTATTTGAATATACAGAGACATAAATATCAAAAAGTTCTAAGTTCATTTAAATGATCAAGTTATTTTAACATACCCAAAGTAATTGAGCTTAAACAAAGTTGATCCACCTTCAACTTGAGTTTGGACGAGAGTAGGTGGTGTTACTTCAGCGTAACCACGATCTAAATAATGTTCTCTGAATGCTTGAAGTAGTATCGATCTCATTAATAATACCCGTGAAGTCTAAATTAAATAATTCTAATTAATATATAATTAAATAATAGAGATTTAGAATAATTTGTAAGCATGAATTGAATTGAAAATTAATATTCAGAAGTGGAATGTATCTCCACCATCAATTTTGGATAAAAGTTACCCAAGTGGCACACTTGAATTTGTGACATCTATAGATAGCAGTTTTGAAGCTGCTTTGGGACCTATCGATAAGGCACCAAAATGTTGTCAAAACAATTAGAAATAAATGTCATAAAAAAAAAATATCTGCTTAAAACACTTGACACAAATGACGACAAAAAATTAACTACAAATAATTGTAAAATAAGTCATCTAAAAGATTTTTTAATCGAAATGACTTTTTTAAGACGGGAAAAAAACACAAATTTTCTATTAAGCCTTGTACCAACATCTGTATGTCTTATTTATTCGAGAAAACTTGACTTTGAGACAAAATAAAATTTGTCTTATCCTTTTAAAAGACATCTTTATGGCATCTTAAAGTTGTTTTTATGCTACTTTGATAATTTTAAAACGATTTGAATTTTTTGAATTATTTAGAAAATTCAAATTATTGATAAATTATCACAAAAATTTTTCTATAATTTACATGTGAATTAAAAAATTTGTATTTCAAATTCAAATCAAATTTACGAACAATTCGAATTTTTTAAACTGAAAATTCTAATTATTATATTCAATTTGACTCGAATATTATTCGCACATCCCTAGTAAATAGTGCGATGACTAGTCCAGTGAATGAACATTTTTTTATTTTTATCTACATAATTTTAAAAAATCTTATTATAATCACACAAAGACAATACGTCATTACTATATGATTGATTAATTTTATAATTTGATTAAATTTTTTAATATAAAAAGATTTAAAAATATAAGTATTCATTTACTAGCTAGTCACCGTATGGTAAATAACAGTATAAAAAATTCTTACGTTTTCACCGCGAATCATAATATGTCTGTTGTCTAATTGAACATCAGGATGAGCTTCTTCATTAAGAATAGAGTCGGCACCGCCGGGCGGTGAATTACCAATTAACTTCCAGTAATCAACAGACAATTCGTGTCCTCCAGGTGCCTAAAATTAAAAATAACCATATTGAAAAAAAAAAAAGTAATTTAATTAAATTATTCAAGATCAATCACTAAGAATCATAATTACAGTTTTGCCTTCAGGAAGTTTTTTCAAAGTACCAAACAATTCAACAGAAGCTTCGGTGTTTAATAACAAAGCGTCGTAAACTTGACACAATTTATCGTTAAGTACACACTGCAAAAATCCAGTACCGTCGCGTAGAGTAATGAACATAAGGGATTTACCTGTGTATATTCAAATTTAATTAAAGAAACAATTTTATTGAAAATTAAATAAAGATAAAAGTAAAATAAAATACCTTGACGTCTTAAGCGATGAACCCAACCAAAAAGTTCAACTCGTTTGTCCCGATATTCAACAGCATCTTTTATTTTAATTCTAATAGCTGCAGGTAATGATTTATCTTCTTCAATTATTATTAATTTAGCTTCATCTAAATTTTTCGTACGCTTCTCATCATCTTCTGTCAATTTTTTTTGCTTATCTTCATTTTTATGTTGCTCTCTAACCCAAATCTTCTGGACTTTTTTCAACTGTGATTTAGCAGCTGGCTCATACTTTTGGCTCTCGTCTTTGGAGTCTTGATAAATTGTTGGAAAGGGTTCTTTACCAGCATGTCTCATCGCTTGGAGAATCGTTTTGAAGGGTTTAGCTTCAGTACCATCTCCAACATCATCAGATCCATTTTTTTCAGATGTATAAATACCACCTAAATTAAAAAAATTTTAAATATATTATTTATTAGTAATTGCTATATAATTATAATAACGTTAATAAATCAATTACCTATAGATAATTCAGCCAAATCTTTTTCCGGCATTTTTGATCTTCGATCTGTAGAAAAAACCATATGTTAAAAAAATAAATGTTTTCATCAAACATTTATAATTTTATTATTAAATTTAGATAATAATCTAAAAAAACTTTGGGTAATTGTTATAATTAATAAATCAAAATAATAACCTCGTGAATGATGCAATCACTGTGTCAATTACACACTTTGTAGTTAAAAGTTGAGGAATTTTTAACAAATGTGCTCTAATGCTCCAAAGCATTCAGACGTAGACTAATTTTGGTCCGATTTTCAAAGATTAATCATGAAAGCAAATTTACAACAAGCTACATTAAATACCAACTTAAAGAACAAAAAAACATGATTGTATGTTATGTTATGTCCTGGGAGGTTACTAGGATCGAAGCTAACGCCACCTCCTGGACAGTAGGCAGTTCGTTGTCACGCGGGACCAATTTTGAATTTGAAAACAGTGAGAAATTTATTGTTGACTATGATGATGATGATTATTATTATTATTAAATGAAATCATGAAATTATGGATAAGGATAGATGTAATTGATAAAATAACTTTTATCTGAAGACTGAGTTATATTATAAAGTGTAGATAAAATTTGATCAGTAATAACAGTTGTGCTCGTCAATAGTTCTCGGGGAGAAGTGAAGTTACATCAGACGGCAGAAAGATCTCTGACTCTCCACTCTTCGACTTCTCCCACCATTATCATACTCACACACATACTTATGCAATATATGTACTTATACATATCAACGTTCTTTCTAATTATATACTTATACATTTATACTTCCTACTAGTACACGTACGAGATATGAGTTTACACATCTACGTTCTTTATTTATCCGTTCTATGATTTTACTTATTACTTATATTATTTATATTCCATTTTCCTGTACTTAAATACAATCTTTTAGTTAATTATTCTATATTTAATTATTTAATACGATTGACATTATTATTTATTATGAACACCATTGTAATTATTCTAATGCTATTATTTCTATATTTCTATTAATTTATTTATTATACGAGTCACTCTTTATTTAATATGTATATATATTAACAATAATAGTTGAGTTCTTGTGATATGGTTTTCATTTATAAGTAACATTTATTTATTAAATATATCCTTTTCTTATTTGTTTATAGAGTGAATTCTAAAAAAACACCGTGATTCGACCGTGTTTTCACCGTCGCGGTGAAACCGCTAGGGTAATTAATTTTTATAAATTTTTATCAATATATATTTATAAGAGAACTTGTTGAAGATTTAGTTTCAAAATTATAGCTTTAGAAAAGCAGTGGATTAAAAAAGTCAAAAATACGTGAAAAGATATTTGAAATACACGCCAGTGCCACTTTTTGAATTTCTTGCATTCACATTTCTCGCAGAAATATCGATAGTTAAAGTTTTAAGTTGTCTGATGTCTGCTACATTCACACTTATCTTTTAGATTAGATCCAAAGACCAGGCATTAATGCTCCGAGCTGTACAAAAATGTAAAAGATAATTAACTAAGCAGCACAAAATAATAGTTAACTTTTTGATGACACTGAAGTAAGTCGGCGTCTAACATTACACCTATAGCTTTTTTAATTTTCTACATGCACATATTATTTATTTTTTTGTAATTGATTTGTTTAAAAAAAAAAATTAAAAATTGCTAATTGTCTGATAAATTGAGAATCATGACTTTTTGTACAATTGAAGTTAACAATCGGTTCCATAATAAACTGTCAAACCTTAAATTTAACAAAAAGTCAACAATTTTTTTTTGTGACACTTGGGTATTTAAGTCACGACATCACCATCTTAATTCGTTAACTCATCAACTCTGAACACCAATTGACTAATTACATATTTACAACTTAGTTATGTCTTTGTTCAACTTCAATTTTACTCATCAATAATTTTTCTACTTGATTTTAAATTTTATGAATGATTTTACTTTAAGTAATAACTATTCTAAGATCGCGTGAATCTTAAATCAATAACCAATTAAATTAATTCTACTTCTTTTCAACCTTCTCAATCAATTAAAATCAAATATCTACAGAAATAAAAAATTTAAGAAAATTACCTTCTTCATTGTAAAATTTGATGACATTTATTTTTATGTAAATTGGTAAGGGTTAAGTTTATTTTACTATTCATATTACTTAGTCTCAACTCTCCATATCTGTCATCATTTAGCCTAAACATAGAGTTAATTGGTAACTTAGTATCATCTTTTATGAGTGTGAATGTAGCAGACATCAGACAAATTTAAAACTATAAATAAATAGAGTATATAATTAAAAAAATAATATTTATAAAAAATGCACTTATCAATTTTAAAATTTTTTAAATGCGCATTTTTTCGAAATTTTATTTTATTAATTATTTACTCTATTTATTAATAATTTCAAATTTGTCTGATGTCTGCTACATTCACACTCATCATCTTTTATACTTTATCTTCGTTTGAAAAAGTTTTTTAGTATGATGTTAGACCCATTTCAAACACCTTTTATTTTAATAAAATAAAATCCTTAAAAATCCGCGCATGCGCAGTAAAAAATATAGAGATGAAACATGTTTGAACCGCGAATTCTGAATAAAAAATTGTTGTTTATACAACATTAAAACTAAATGATTATTAATTTACGAAATGTAGGACACGTTGACATTTTAAACAAACAATCCAAGTGTTTATCTTAATCAAATCAATAATAATATAATTTTTAAATCTAAATCGCTAATCAAATGTTGGTTAAAATTTCATGTGGACAATAGTGAACTAGTGTGATATTTTTTTAACGTGTTTTTAAAGAATTTCATCAGTGACAGTGAATAAAAATATAAATAATTATTAATAAATATATTGTTTAATATATTTAATGCAATAACTAACATAATAAATCTTTATCAGATATAATTTTGTATAATTAATATGTATTATATATTTAAATATATGTCTATTACGACATATGATGTGTAGTCATAGCTCATAGCGGCTACATATATGCACGTTTTCGTATCCCGTAATGTTTAACCAACAAAACGATCAATTTTAGTAAAGACTTTATCTACTGAAATTCATAATTGATTCTATGAATTTTGAATTGTAAATTTCGATAACTGTTATAATGTATCGATTATTTAAAGTACCAAAAGTGATTATAAGAAATGTGTGCAATTCATCACAAGCTTATTATGATTCGACGAACCATTTGTGCTCTCACTGCAAACTAGAACATTCTATTCAATTAAAAAGTATATTTATTATTTTATGATCATTAATTATAGTTATTAATTGAATACTTACTTCTAATATATCTTAACTTACTTCTTATTCATTTTAATTATTTAATTCATTTATTACTTTATTAATTATAAGTCAATTGATTCTTAAATATATTTTATATGTTTGAATAATAATTATCATAGATAATTATTATTAAAAAAATGTTATAAATTGTTTAATCAATGAAGATAAAAATAATATTTTATGATTAATTATCTATACAGGAATTGGAATTATACAAATACGAGTTTATTCGACAATAAATACTGTTGTGGTACCATCAATTTCAGTGAAAGTAAAACGTAAAACAAAAAAATATGCAGAGTTATTAGAAGGTAATTGAATTGATTTTTCAATAATTCTTGTTAGTCGTCGGCTATAAAAATTAAACTCATCAATATTGTAACTTCATATCTGATATAGAATGATTTTTATCATCAATTTGAAATTTTCGGCAATAAATAAATATTTATGACAAAATAAAAATGAAAAAGGTAAATTTTTGCGCGAAAATAGGCATAACATTAATTTTTAATATTGATAATTAAAACTTGTAATAAATTATTGAGGAATACATGTCCTTCAATATAAAATTGATGAAAAAGTTTAATCTTTTGAAAAATATATTTATATTTAGTAAATCAAGCGGAAAATTGCCCTTTAAAAGTTTTAAAACTATCAAGAAAAAAGTGTGAATGGTTTTTTGCAAATATCTATAAATTTTGAGTTATTTAAATATTGCCAAAAAACTTCTTTGTAGTGCTTTAAATTTTCTATAAAAATGGTATTTTGTACTTTTTTAAAAAATTGAATAGCTATTGAAGTATAGTTGAAAGTAAAGTTAATAACAAAAAACTATTCAATTAAAATTTGAAGAAAATTTTTATACGATCAAAGAATATTAAAATTTTTCTCATGCATATTGTAAAATACAGTCCGCGTCACTTGAATAGCTTCACCTATTTTTTTTTTCAATAACTGATTCCTTACTCGTTGAAATATAAAATTATATGTGTCTATTTTGTTACTTATTTAAGACAGAACAAGATGTGTGTTAGTGTTCGACAAACAAAGCTAGGATATCGGGATGGGGGGCATATCACTGTTCGGCAGTACGTTACATGGATATTAGTCTAGTCAACAAGTGCCTTTTTGACAAAAACCTGTTTAACCTCATCGAAAATTATGGTTTTGGTCTCGTTCGATTCGAAATGGCATCTAGAAAAAATGTTCAAGTCGAAAATTGGGGCTCGCAAAAATTGTAAAAGTTATAAACAATTTAGTGAAAAAAGAGGGTTTAGTTTTTTGAGAATATTTCGAAAAAAATTTGAGATATCCAAAATTTGAAAAAAGATCCTTAAAGAGGAGGAAATTTCCTAAAAAAAAAGACCAACTTCCCCGAATTGTACCGACAATATTTATAATTTTAATTTAACGGTGAAAATAGGACTAAAAACGGGTAGCGGCGCGTGCACGCGCGTCGACCGAATCATTAGCATGAATAAAAATTATTTTAACCGATAAATTATAAATATTAAGGAATAAAAAAAATTTGGTACTTTCAAAACACATGGATAAATAATAATCCGCCGAAACAAAATTTTTCCCCGATTTTTCAATTAACTATGCTTTTGTTAATTAGTTAATCTTTACCTGTTGAAAGTTTACATAAAACCCTGATTATTTCTAAACTAAAAACCCAGAATTTTTTTCACTTCTTGGAGCTATTCTTGAAAGAGTTTAAAAAAAATCGCCGTTGGAAAAATTCAAAAATTTTGATTTTTCACTTTTCTATTAACAATCTAAGGCATTGAAAAATGAAAAACCTAAATAAAGCAATCAAGAAATTTTTTTTTTTATTGCTAAAAGCTACATAACACTAATTTTTTAAAAATTTTTAGTTGCATTGTTTAAATAATTGTTATAAACAAATGCATTGTTAATAAGATTTTTAAAAAATTTGTTTTGGGAATAAGATGCTTAATAAAAATAATGATTTAAAAAAAAAAAATCGTTTCTTAAAAAAATTTATTTATTGCTAAAAAACGCATTTGCTAATTAACAATTTTTTTTTTTTGTTGCTTAATACTAATATTAAAGAACCATTTTTTTTTAATCATAATTTATCATGTTTTCTTATATTTAAAAAAAAAATTTTTTATTCAATATTTATTTGTTTATTTAACAAATAATTCGTTATAAACAAATGAATTTTTACGCAATATTTTTTTTTAATATTAAAAAAAATACTAAAAACATCCATGTGTATTTTTTTTTGAGAAAAAATTTTTGCAATTTTTTATATAATTTTTAAAATTATTGTACACTTGGACTTGTCGCTGCCTTTCTGTTTTTCTTCATTGTTATTTAAATAACATAAACTATTAAGATATGACTAGAACACTTCAAGCCTTATTTATTCTTTATTAATTAATAAACAAATTGAGCTTTTAATCGAAGCTCTAACTCAATTATTTATCACCGTTTTTCACTATTATTTATGAAAATACTTCAAAATAAATTATTTGTAGTTCATAAAATGCTTAGACTAAAGAAAAAAAAAATCAAAGAATTTTTTTATATAAATACTTCCATTCATAATTCATTGTATAATAGTCGTCAAACAACACAAATTTTGTGTTAATTTTCGAATAACACAAGAACATTTCGTTACATTCTAGATTTTCCAATCATCTAACATAAAAAATCTGTTAAAGTAAAATAACACAAACGGTTTGTGTTGAATTAACAGATTTCTGTATTAAAAATCAACAAAAAATTTAACAAAATAATTTTTTAACAGAAATACACACAATTTCTGTGTAGTTCAAAAGTTGTGAGTGTTTGAAGTTTTTTAAATTAAAAGAAAAAAATCGTTTTTTTTTTTTCATTTCTCTCCAAATATCTCCTGAATGAAAAGCGTTAGCTCATTTCTGTTAAATGTATCTGAAAGCTGATGAAATTGTTTTTAATTTTCGTTATTTGACTGAGGATTTCGACCATGGTTTCAAATAGATCAATGACTAAAAATTTTTGGAAAAATTAAAAAAAAAAATTTTATGGCTTCAACTCTCAATATCTTTCGAATGATACGTTGCGGGTAATTTTCGTTGATTGCATCTTGTAGGTAATAAAAAAAAGCTCCTAATCACACCACTATGACTTTATCTCAATGAAACTTGGCTCACTTATCGTTCAAGTTAATACTCAAATCTTAATAATTTATTTAAACTTATTATGATTCAAAGTTTATATCATGGATTGTTAAGGGTGCTTAAAACTTTTAGCCGTTCAATAATGAATATATTACGAGATATCTCCTTCCATTTCCGCTGCCAAATGGCCTTTTTTGGACATTTTTTTCATTAGTCTATTTTTCGATGTTTTAGTTACCGATTGCAGTGTAAATAGTCGTAAACCAGCAATTCGTAAAATAAATGAATCATACTTATCATTATTAGTCGATAAAGTTGATAAAAAAAAAGTAAATCCATTCGATTATCATGAAGCTAAAGAAATTCAAGTATTACTTTCTGAAGAATCAAATATAAATGTAAATAATAATAATGAATCACATGCATTAGATGAACAGGTACAAAAAATGGCTTTATTTATTTTTTAATAAAACAAATAAATATTATTTTTTACAATAATTATTTTTTTTAGTTGCATGAACATGAAAGTGATGGTCAAGAAGAGTTAACTGGAATAATGGAAGATTTACATTCATCTGGAATTGCAGATTCGGCATCAATTATTAAAAATATGTCCACATTAGGTACAATAGCAGAAGAGCATTTAGAAGGTGAATTCGAGGATGAAGTTGGCCATGATGGCAAATTACAATGGAAGAGGTAAAAATAATTTTAATTAATTATTTTTTGCTCAGTTATTGACCTTTGAAATATTGCGCACAAAGGAAAAAGGTCATAAATTAGGCCGCGATAAAATAATGGATAATTTATATTTTAGATTATACTTTTGAATCTGTTATTAAGTAATTTTATAATATAAAAAATTTTTTAAATTATAGAAGTACTAATTCCCAAATAAGAAAATTGCAACTTGAAGAATTGAAGGCAAAAGAGTTGGAAAAATTATCTCTAGCGAAAATTAAAAACCAACATGAAGGTTTAGTACGAGCATTAAAGGCATATTTAAATGTCTGCATTAATTGTAATATGATTGGTCGTGCATATCATACAGTTATATATTATAGAAAGTCAAAATCACATAGCAAATATTCCAACATACGTGATCTTACGCTTTATAATATTTTATTACAAGCTTACGCGTCTCGTGGCCAGTATTCAAAACTTCGTGAAATTGTAACGATAATAAAAGAAGATAAATTGGAGACTGATGCTAAAACGTATGCAGCTATATTTGAATGCTTTGGAAATATATCACCTTCTCCAAAGCAACTGCGTGAGTATTTATATATTAATAATTGAAATATTATATATGCAATTAAAAATTTTAATGATAAATTGTTATAGAGTTTTTACGTGAAACGTATGACGAAATGAATAGGAAAAAAATTACACTTGACGAAGTGTTAAATCAATCAAAGTTTAAAGTTAATCAATATAACAATGTTTTAAGAGGTATTTTATTAATAAATAATCAATTTAAACCGGAACAAAGAACTGAGGATGGATCTTATGATTGTCATTTGTTGAATAAAATCTCACCAACAACTGTCGTGCAAAACAGCCCCGCGGAAAATTTATTAAATTTAAATGATTTAATGAGTAGATTTGAAAAACAAATTAAGTATGAGATGGATGGACATGTTAAAATTAAAAGCATTGCTAAATTTAATGATTCTAAGCCTATGGTGTGGTACTACGTAAGTAATTTTATTATTATCTAAATTGAAATAAAATTTTATTTGCCATTAATAATTATTTAAAAAATTAATACTTAAAATAACTTCAGAAAAATGAAGTTAAAAAACTTGAAGTAGAATGGGAAAAAGCAGTTTCGAATGCGTTCGATCGTGATTTAGAAGCTTTGAGACATCGCGAACGTACTCCGATCCCAAATCGAATAGTATTGTATCCTTATTTATGTGTATTGGAAAAAGAAGAGTATGTAAATGCGATTTTACATGAGGTTCGTAAACTGGCAAATGGATCAGAAACGTTTAGCCCATCTTTCGGTGTACTCTGCAGAAGGATCGGAAAATATATTAACGACAAATACGAGGTATACAAATTGTTTTAATATTTTTTTTCTTTTTATTATGTCTTATAGTGTTCTCAGTAAATAGTTTATATACATCATAAAATAATTTGGTCGACTGTGAATAACAAATTTTTATAAATTCAAGCAATAGAAAACGAGAGAGAATATTTTTAAAAATAGGAAGATAAAATTTGTTGTTATAATTGAACAAATTAAAGAATAATCTTCTATGAAAATACAATGTGACTATTGAAAAATATGTTTTATGGGATTAATCAAGATATTGAGTTGGATTTTAATTCTAATATTTTTAAAATACAGTACTAACATTTTTATTAAAAACTTTAATTAGTTTTGTATAATTAAAGTTTCACTATGAAATTTCTCGTATTGAAAAACAAATTCTGTAGAAAAAAAAGAGAATTTTCATTTCGAAATATGGTTTTTCAAGTAACTATCAACTTTGAAATAAATATTATTTAAAATCAATTGACTTATGGACAATAAAAAAACGATTATTTGGATGAAATAAAATAAAATACATTGTGATTTCAATTTTTATGAAATTTTTGACTTGAAAATTAAGAGTTATGTAAAAATAAAGCATATAAATAAGTCAATTAGTATTTTATATTTCTGATTGATTTGAAATTCTTAATAACTTCAAGTAATTTGCTTTAAATTTAAAGGATAATTTTGAACAGTGACATAATATTATAAGTTGTGTTGATTTATCATTTAAAATAAATCAATTATTTATTTTAGATATTAGAGAAGAAAAAGAATAAATATACAGATGTGATGGAAAAAGTGTACTTAAAATACAGTGATTGGTATTTACACCGAAATAATCGATTAAATAGTCGCGCAAGTTGGCAAAATATAACTAACAAGATATCACATAATTTCAGTCTTGAATTAGTGTCAGCTCAATGGCCAAATAATTTGCAGTTCATGATTGGTAAATTTCTTTATAACATAATTCTTAATGACGTTAAATTAGATATAAACAGCGCAAAACCCGATCGTACATCAGTAGATATACGGCCAGCATTTTACGCGGTAGTGAGAAGCAATAATCGTAAACATTTGATAAAAGAAATAAAAACTCATCCAACATTAGCTAAAATTTATCGAGAATCACAGCCGGAGACGCTAAATTTCGATACATGTTTGGTACCATCTGAGTGTCCGCCACGGCCCTGGTCGTCTGTCCAAAGTGGCGGTTACTTATTACTCAAGACGGATGTAATTCGTGTTCCTATGTTCGCGATTGAACAAGTGAAACGTCTGGAAGCAACACCCACGAAACAAATGTGGCCAGCTCTAGACTGTCTTAATCAACTAGGATCAATTCCATGGTCTGTAAATAAATCAGTACTTGATTTAGCAATTAAAATATTCCGCGATGGCGGTTCTGTTCAATTAAATGTACCTCAACCACCCTCAGTTTTGGATCCAGGACCTTTATTGCATGAAAACTGTACTGAAGCCGAGAGACGTGCCTTTAAAAAAACTCAGATTGAACTTAAACGTAAGAAAAGTGAAATGTACTCACTGTGGTGTGATGCGCTCTATCGTTTATCTCTGGCAAATCATTATCGTGATAAAATATTTTGGTTACCACATAATATGGATTTTCGTGGACGTGTTTATCCAGTACCGCCTCATCTAAATCATTTGGGTTCTGATTTAGCTCGTTCAATATTGATTTTTGCACTGGGAAAACCACTGGGTCCAAACGGTCTTGATTGGCTGAAGATACACACTATTAATTTAACAGGTTTTAAAAAACGTGAATCAGTTACCGAGAGACTACGTTATGCAAATGAGATCTTGGATAAAATAATTGATAGCGCTGAGAAACCATTGGATGGTGAAATGTGGTGGGCAACTAGTGATGAGCCCTGGCAAACTCTAGCTTCATGTATGGAAATAGCATCTGCACTTAAGACACCTAATTCTGAAAAATATGTATGCAGATTTCCAATTCATCAGGATGGTAGTTGTAACGGGTTACAACATTATGCCGCATTGGGAAGAGATCAAATTGGAGCGGAAAGTGTTAATTTGTATCCTTTTGAAAAACCACAAGACGTGTATAGTAGTGTAGCTACAATGGTTGATAGCATCCGATCTAGAGATGCAGCTAATGGTAATCAAATTGCTAAAGTTTTAGAAGGTTTTGTTAAAAGAAAAATTATTAAACAGACAGTAATGACTACAGTATATGGTGTTACTAAATTTGGTGCACGATTACAAATTGCGAGGCAGTTAAAAGGTTTGTGTGTTATTAATTAATTATTTATTATTACTATTATTATTATTCAGTAATTTGACAATATTTAAAACAATTAATAATAAACCATTCCAATCAATTTTTTATAGTCCAATAGCTGGTGACCCAGCTTAGCTTGGTTTTAGATTTACACTCCCGGGAAAAAATCATCAGACCTGATCATGCATGATCATGCGTTAATTTCATGCATGATCATACCTGAATATTCGCCAGCTATGAGCATGCGTGATGATGCTTGGTCGGGTATGATTATGCTTTCTCATGTATGCTTATGGCTGGCGAATATTCAGGCATGATCAAGCCTGATCAAGCACAATCCCTAGAATTATTGGAAAAAAAAATAAAAATAACAATAATTCAATTGTAAATTAATTTATTTTGTTAGTATTGATGGATAGTTAAAGTTTACTGGCTGAAAAGTTCTGTTGAAATTTTACCCGTGACGGGTTTCGAACCCACGATCCTCGTGTTATAAGGCACGTCCGCTGTCCACTAGGCTGACCTGTCTCTACATCATCCGGATGTCAAATCGAAAATTATCTTTATATTAGTGTTTAAGTTGTTCTAAGGATATTTATTACTTATTTATGTTTGTAACTGTTAAATCTTTATAAATAAAACTCCTTTTTAAAACGAAAACGAAAACGAAAGGCTGACCTGTCTCGTTCAGTCCACGACGATTCTTAACATCTTTTGAAAACTCAGGGTTGCAAAAAATAAAATATTATTTGAAATCAATCTCGATTTGGTAGTTAGATTTTTTTTAATAACGAATTAAAAGAATTCTAGTTATAAATTACAAGCAAATTTAACAATTAAATTAATCTTAAATATGAATTGAAAATATAACAAATGCAATTGTATTGATTATCATTTTCAATTTCGCAAGAATTTATTCTTTCAATTCTTCAATAAATTAAAAAAAAAATGTGTCACTTAAATCTATTTTAATTATTTGTTGGAAAAAAAAAGATTAATTTTAATTATTAATTAGATCAAAATTTTAACTACTAACGTCAAAATAAAAATAAATTTTTAATTATCTAAATTTTTTAATCAAAAATATTTGATTTTCTCTGATTAAGAACTCCAATTAATTCCGATTGAAGCTCGATCGGATTTTGATTGTATTTTTTTGCATGATCAGGCATGACTTTGCATGAATCATGCTTGACCGTGCATGATTCATGCTTGACCATGCTTGGTCTTGCCTGAATCATGCGTGATCATGCTTAATCATGCATGTGGGTTTTTTCCCGGGAGCTATCAAAAAAATCCATTTGGAAATCCAGCCTAGATTTCTATGTGAGTTCTCACATAGCGTTTTCAAGTGGATTCCTATATGGTTTCCTATGTAGTTATCCAGCATAGATCCTAAAATAAACTCTCACATGGGTTGCTATGGAAATCCACACTATGCCAAAGCCATATGGGAATAGAATGGAATCTCATGTGGATTTTCGCCTCACTTCCCATAGGAATGTGCATTATGAAAAAATAGGCATCCAAGTACCCACAGTTTCCTATCCGGATTTCCCATGTTGGAATCCGGATACTCATGGTTTTCAATCCATACTTTTTTATATGGATTCCTATGGGTTTTCATATAATTCCACATAGATTTTTTGATTAGAGTAGTGATGCATGACGAAACATGAGGAAACATGAGCTATATACAGAAACATGTATGCTCATGCCAAATTATTTTCAATTGTGCATGACCATTCTTTCCGTACTATACATTCTCATCCATGATCATTAGGGTGTTTCAAAAAAAAAAAAATTTTTTTTTATGGTATCCAAAAATTGGAAGTATAACTAAAAATAAAAATTTTGATACTAATTCGAGCTCTTAATAATCATATTAAGGTTTGCCTAAATCCATTTTTCTATTTTCCATTTAAATTTAAAAAAATAGATTTCTGATTGATTTTAAGAGCTTGACATTGAAATCAAAATAACTTGAAAACAATGCGGAATTTCGAAAAACTTTATTCGTAATAATTTGTGAGGAATAAAATTATCTACAAAAAAAATTCTATGAAATTTTGTGATAAGACTGATAGTTTCGCCGGAAAAGTGAAAAGATCTCAAAATTTACTATAAATTTGACTTGAGGCTTAAATAACTTTTGAACAGTGGGATTTATCAAAAAATGATAAGAGACTTATTTTGTAGAGCGTTCAATTTTCGACAAAAATATTGGTCTGCAGAAAAACCCATTGATTGGTTTGTGAGCTAGAAAATTCTAAAAAAAAAAGTTTTTTTCCCGTGTTATTTAAATAGAAAATAGAAAAATGGATTTAGGCAAACTTTAATATTATTATTAAAAGCTCTAATTGGTACCAAAATTTTTATTTTTAGTTATTCTTTCAAATTTTTAATACCATGAAAAAAAAAAAATTTTTTTTTTAAAGACCCTAATGATCGAACATGATTAAATTCGATTTTACATGATCATACATGACGTTGCATAATTCGTGCAATGTCATGAATGATCATCCATGTTTGAACTTGGTCATGTAAGACATTGCATGAATTATGCGCGACTATTCTTTCCTAGTCATGCATGATAATGCATGATTGAACATGATTTCACATAGTCATGCGTGCCTTTGCATGAATCGTGCAAAGTCATGCCTGAATCATGCACGATCATGGATGATCCATGCAAGGTCAAGCATGATTGTGCATGATGATTTTTTCTCGGGCTTCCAAAAGTGTCTAGCTTTTTCATTTCTGTCTTCAAAATTTAGCTAAATTTCATTTAATTTTACGCTGATCGTGAATCAAACAGTTTTTCTGGCATATATTTTTTCACTAATTCGCATTTTGCGCAATACTTCCTGTACAAAAAAATCAGCCAAACATACGATTCATTATTTATCTATCCTAATAGTATTACCGTGCAAAATTTCTAAGTGAATCAAACACTTCATCAAAATGGGTCACCAGCTCTCCGACTAAGTATCAGAGTAGAAATCAAGAGTGAGACTAGCTTTTAGCTAGTAGAAACATTCGGCGTGTTCAGAAAAACACTCTGAAGATTGATAAATATTTAACCAGATGGTTAGTAAATGGAAAGTCACGAGGTTTAATTAAAACTAGAAAAATAAAAGAATACCTGATACTGCATTTACCTTCTTCGCAGAGTTTATGAACGCATTATGGTAATCGAATTGTTCTTTTGGTTCGACTACATAATATTTGTGAACGTAGAATTTGCTTTTCTCTTCCAGAGTGAATTTCTAAACATGTCCATTATTTGATTTTCCCAAGGGACAAAACAAGTTTGTTTCTGCCTGCTGACTGAAAGCATTCACAATTTATGTATTCGCTAATATTTGTTCGTGGTATTGGCCTGAAATTAGCTTGTTTCGATGGCTGTACAGACAATGAAACTTGAAATTTCGATGCTGGTATCATGAAATTGCTATTAATTAATACTGATCTATTATACACAAATACACATCAATCAATAAATATTAAATTTTTTTTTTTTAATAAAATTATTATAATTTTAAGATCTAGATGATTTTCCACAAGAATACGTTTGGCAAGGTAGTTTGTACTTAGCACAAAAAACATTTGAAAGTTTAAGAACAATGTTTGAGAGTGCCAGACAAATTCAAGACTGGTTCACTGATTGTGCTCAAGTAATATCGGCGATAAAAGGAAAAAATATGGAATGGGTTACTCCATTGGGATTACCTGTAATTCAACCCTATAGTAAAGTTTTACCTTCAAGAAGTAAATTTAAGGATATTGCAATTGATTTATTTCTGTAAGCATAATTTATCATTAACTATTATCAATGATGTTTATAATTTATCAATAGGGGTATGAGGATAATTTTTAAAAATTATAATTCGAATAATAATAGTCAATTAAATTCAATTCAAACATTATTGATACATTTCTCTCGATCAATTAATTTATCTTTGCTACAGTAAACCAAATACGATTAAACAAAAAAATGCATTCGCTCCTAATTTTGTTCATTCATTGGATTCGTGTCATATGATGTTAACGAGTTTACATTGTGAGCATATTGGGATGACATTTGTATCAGTTCATGATTGTTATTGGACACATCCATGTAGTGTTGAAGTTATGAGTAAGGTAAAAAAATTTATAATTTAAATTAAATAATTGAAGTAATAAAATTAACTTTTTTTTTTTCTAAATAAATTTATCTAAAATAAATCATCAGTAAAATATCATGTTTTCTATTAAACTTCACCTAGATATGTCGTGAACAATTCGTAGCTCTACACTCTGAACCGATTCTTGAAGATTTATCGAAATTTTTTGTTGAAAAATTCACATGTGATACACCGTTAGTACTATCATACATATATATGTATATATTTATAACAACAGAGTATTTAATCAATATTTAATATTATTGTAGGATTTCGGAGACAGATAATCTTGAAGAGATTTTATCTAAAAAAAAATTAATTCGTATTCTATCCAATGTTCCGAAAAAAGGAAGCTTTGAGCTCAAAAAAGTTTTAGAATCAACTTACTTTTTCAGTTAATCTAATCTAGTGATTAATTAAAATATTGTATACTTTTACAGCAGTCTGACATCACCGTCAATAAATATCATGTACTATGTATGTAAATATTATAAATTTTTTAATGTATAATACTGTTTTTTATAATTATATTAAACGTTGAAACAAAAGTTATTTAATCATTTTGGTGATATCGTTGACAATTAAAAAAAGTATTTAACAATAATTTTTTCTTTCTACTGCTAATTTAAAATTATTTTTTTTTTTTTTTTCTTTTGGCAAATTCAAGGATGGGTTAATGGTTTTGAGAATTATTGAATAAATATTTAAAAAATTTGATATAATAGTATATGCAATAGTCCTCTATGGTAATCCATTATAATGTTGTCAGTTTTTTTGTATCTTTCATTTCCAAAATAGTTTAGAAGAAAAAAAATGCCATTTGGCAGCCGGAATGTAAGGTAGACTTTTCAAAAATTTTCACCACCTCTCTGACTTTTCACCAGCTCGAACTTATTAGTTCCAAATGAAAGCGGCCCTTGTTTATTTTTACCAAGGTTGAAATATTGTTAATATTTAAGGGGTTAAATATTGTTAGTATACTTATATATTTATATATAAATCCCTGATTAAAAACTCCGATTGAATCCGATTGAAAACGTCCTATCAGATTTAATCGGAAACTTCCGATTGAAAGTCAATCAGAAATTTCCGATTGACTTTTAATCAGTTTTAATCGAATTTAATCGGAAACTTCCGGAAGGTTTCGATTGTAAATTAATAGAAAATTACCTATTCCTGGGAAAAAAAATTTTTATAATTATAAAGTACTATAAGACATACTATATTACCACCAAAAATGGCACTTTTCACTCTGACGAAGAACAGAAGAGTGCACGTGTCATAAATGCTTCCAATTTTGGAATATAATACGTCTGAACTACGTTTCTTACCAGAGACACTAAAAGTGGTAGGCGCTTTCTAGTGGCGAGCCCCGAACTACTCCCGCTGCTATTGCCTAGCACCGGTGAATTTCCTCTCCTTTATATATTATCTTTTTTCCTAAGAAATTTTTCTCTTGGTTCAAGCAACTCTTTTTTTATTCGTTGGAGCATATGAAAATCCTTGCGTTAAACACCCTCAGGAAAAAAATTGATTTAAGAAATATAAGTTAAAATACAAAAAATGTATTTAAGAATTTATAAAAAATTAGTCAGAAAACTATTTTTTTAAAAGCCTGACTAACATTGAAATGAAAATAACTAGAAAAAAATGCGGAATTTCGAAAAACTTTATTCTTAATAACTTTTGAGAAATGAAATTACCTACAAAAAAGTTTCTATGAGATTTTCCGATAAGACTGATAGTTTCGCTGAAAAAGTAAAAAGATCTCAAAATTCACTATAAATTTGACTTTACCCTAGTAGCAATGGAATTGGGCAAGATTCTTTGGCAAGATACTTAGAGAAGCACTTTGTAAAGAGTTGTACAATTCTCGACCAAGACACTTGATCAACAATCTTTATCCAGACTGGCTGCAGACTTGGGCCAGTCTGTGACCAGAATTTGACCAGATTCTTGACCCAGAGTTTTGACATAGACTTGCGCGAAAAACGCAAAAGACGACGAGCGCGCACCTATTTCCCTCCTTTCCACTTGAATGTAAAAAGTATAGTATTGCAGTGGTTCTCATTTATAGTTGAGTCAACAAGTTTAAAAATGTTATTTTTTTAAATTACGCATTGAGTTTGTAGTAATGCCTAGAAAAATTGCTTTTAGAATTTTCTAGCACTTAAAAAATTTCGGAAGTTTTTGAATAGATTAAGATAAATGATTAAAATTATAAAAAATGGGAATAGAATTCCGGAAGTTGTGACAAATAGAAAATTGCTTCTTCTTTAATAATCGTTTTTTAATTTTACGCTTCCTCTATTAATTTTTGAGTTATTGCTAATAATCAGAGTCTCTCGTTTTTTCTATTTGATTTTGACTTATAAAAATTGCTATTTTTATTTGTAAAAAAAAAATGTCTTGTCAAATTTAATGACGAATTCAATAAGCTGTCGCTCGCATTTTTAAAAAAACTAGATTCATTTTCTACAGATAACTCATTTCTCGACTACAGTATTATAAATGAAACTAATGTAGAATGAGAACCTCTATATAGGATAGTCCCAAAGTTTAGCAATAGACAGCTCCAGATTTCTAATCAAATTCTTGACAAATTCTGACTACAGTCTGGCTCAAGTCTTGACCAATAATCTTGGTTAAGAATCTGGACCAATTCTTGTACAATTCTTGATCGAAAATCTTTTTAAAGTATCTTGATCCAGGCTGGTACAAGGCTTTGACAAAATTGCTACTAGGGTAAGCTCAAATAACTTTTGAACAGTTAGATTTACCAAAAAATGATGAGACTTTTTTTGTAGAGCGCTCAATTTCCTACAAAAATATCTATCGTGCATAAAAAACCGTTGATTGGCTTGTAAGCTAGAAAATTCTAAAAAATGAGTTTTTTCCCGGGTCAAAAAATTAGGTCTGTTTTGAAATGAATGATAAATTTAAATATTATTTCTTTAATTCAAGTTTATAAATCGTAATTATTTTATATAGGAATTTAATCTGTTTTTGTCTGTACTAGTCATTATCCAGGCCAATATCAGACGTATTTTCGCATGATATTTAGTCTGTTTTAAATCAGATGTAGACTAAAAACAGACCTTTTAATTATAATTATTGGTCTGTGTTCAATTGGTTTTAAGGACAAAAACAGACTTTATTTACTATAATTTTTTATCTGTGTTCAATTGTTTGGTAATGGTCTAGAAGTGGGGTTCCACATATTTTTCGAAGTTCCAAGTGCTTACACCTGAAATATCTATAATTAAACTTTTTCCACGTATTCAGCTACACGGCGGATTAAATTTTCTGTATGTGTTTTTGTCTTTAACACTAGATATCTATCCGAACCTTGCAATCAGAGTGTAAAAAATTGATAAAAATAACATAAAATCATGCAAATTTTCCAAAATAAATTTAATAAATTTCCTAATAAATATAAATAATTAATTTTATTAATACCGTAAGATGGGCGGTGGCGACAGAAAGGTCTAACTAAGAGCTACAAAAATTTTTTGAACTCTTGTATGGTAAAAATTGGCATATTTTTGTCATTTCAATACTTTAACGGTGTACAACAGCTCATCTAACATTTTGTTACAAGTAGTTTGGACGGTATCCGCCTTCCTTTGCTAGTATAGTGTCTGGCTGAAGCCCACAACACAGTTTTACGCCGGCTCGTACTAGTAAAAGATGTAGTCTAAGGCAAGAGTACGTTAACATAGCCTTACTGACGAGTCCGTTAACGTACTTAAGACGAAACTACAGAAATTATGGCAAATAGGCATATACCGTAAGTTTTGGTGGTTGATCTAAGAGTCAATACACAGAATGAAATGAAAAATATGTCAAATAATGCAGTGTTGCACGGAACTGAAAATTCATGAACTTAAAATCTAAATCAAGTTCAATTTATACCTTTGGTATACACTTATAACTTATTAAGGCTCAAATAACACCTAAAGGAGCAATTATATCTTCAATCCGCCGACAAATGCTAGAGAATGAAATTGGTTTCAAAACAATTTGTCTATATTTAGATTTTTGCTTGATATAAACAGGTGGAGCCCCGATTATAGACCATCCCGATGAAAAAAGATTTTATACAATTATATATAGGCTATATATAATTATATATAGACTATATATAAATTGGATAGAAAAAATGGCTCGATCCAATTGTTTACAATTTCTATACAAATTGTATACAATTCTATATAATTATATACAATTCTATATATTGCAATTATATAGAATTGTATACAATTTGTATATAATTATATAGACTTGTATACATTTTGTATAGACTTGTATACATTTTGTATAGAATTGTATACAATTTTTATACAGTTGTATACAATTGGATCGGGCCATTTTTTGTATATAATTTTATACAATTGTATAAAATCTTTTTTCATCGGGATTACCAAACTTATTTCAAACGTATTGATAATTTAATCTGCTATTTTATAAGAACCTTTTGTAATTGTCGTGTTAACAACTGACCTATTAATGTCTTAGTTAATATATTATATAATTATTCAACTTTACGAATTAATAAATAGTAATTCCCTTTAATAACAATTACAAAATTTGCTCTTTGAAAAAAAAAAGTAAATGATTTAAAAAATTTAAAAATATAAGAATATTCTTATCTATTTGCTAGTTATCGAATTTTCTTATGATAAAAAAAAAAAATTTAAGTAAACATTTTTAAATTATAGCGGAAAAATTAATTTTAAATAGTTTATTATGATTAAGAAAGTTAATAATTATTTTATCATAGATCACTACAAAATTTTTATCGTTACGCATCATAAATTATTATAAGATATCTTATACCATACAGAACGATTAAGATTTGTTATTATTCTGTCCATAGAACACGATATCATTAGTGGGTACTATTTATTTCTATAGGAGTTTGATCAAAAAATTACAATTGAATGTAATTACTAATGAAATCGATAAAATACGATAGCCTTTCCTATCAGAAAATGTTTACCCG
Organism: Microplitis mediator; assembly: GCF_029852145.1. Lineage (NCBI taxonomy): Eukaryota > Metazoa > Arthropoda > Insecta > Hymenoptera > Braconidae > Microplitis > Microplitis mediator. The sequence continues at coordinate 20,380,144 of NC_079969.1, forward strand.
TCCGACTCGTCCGATATAGATAACGATTCAAAACTAATCGTTTCTTATATGTTTCTATCGATTTTTTGTACAAGGGTGTGTGTGATATAATTGTTAGATATAATCAGCAAGTATTGTTTTAAATTAATATAAATAAATTATATATTGAATACGAATTCGAGTTTAAACGGTTTTTAATAAATGATGAAATTTTTCAAACTTAGCTTTGAGAAACTGCTCATTCAAGAAATTTAATATTAAACCAATAATACTTTATCTACAATTTTGATTTATTTTTTATAAATTCTTTTAGTGTAATTTTTTTTTCCATGCTCCAAGTTTTTAGTTAAGGATCGGAAAAAATATATTGCAAACACATGTTCAAATTATATTTATTTTTTAATTGTTCTTATCTATTGACCTCATTACATTGCGTAATGAATTCTCTTAGTCAATAAGCTCACATAATTGTTTCATTTTATGAATACATGGTAAATAATTTTATAACCAAACATTAAAATAAATTATATATTTTTATAATTATTTATTATTATCAAAAGGCGGATGATTTGTGATGTCACATTCGCTAGCAGGTAAACGATAACAAGATGGTATAGGTCCTACTTCACAAGTACATTTTACACACACAGAATTATAACCTGTAGCTTGATTAAGTTCATCTCCATAATTCATTGTCAAGTCACCAAATTTACAGGTCACATCTGAAATTTAACAAAAGTTAATATTTATAACTCAGTAAATAGTTTTCATACCCATATTTCTTTTTTAAAAATTAATATATTAATGTATACATATATTCAAACTTACCCGAATTAGATTCACTGGCTGGATTTTTTTTAATAACTTGATCTCGTTTATTTTCTGTAATAAAAATATCAACAATTTGGTAAGTAATAAATTTTAAATTGAAAGTACTGGATAAATAGTAAATATTTACGGCATCTGTATTCAATAGGACAGCCATCGTTTAAGCTTTCAGGTTTATAATAAACTGGGGCACAATTGTTATGAACTTCATGAGCATGGTTCAATTCAGTTCGACATGTGTCCACTAATGTTACACAGAAAGGTGCGATGTTTTCACCTTATGAACAAAATAATTCATTTGTATTAATATAAATTAATGATTATTTATATAATAATTACCGGTGTATCCTGGACCGCAGTAACAATTTTTATGTGGCTCTGCGGCCGGACTGAAATTTTCGCCATCTTTGTAACTTTTACCGTCAACTTCACATGTCACTATATCTTCTTGTCTCTCAACTGTAAAATAAATTATTAATTGCTTGTAATAATTAATTCTTATTGTTTATAATAAATTTCAAAATATTACTTACCACAAACCTGTTTACCAGGACAACATTGAGTTGCATTACGAGGAAGATAACAATTAGGATCAGATCGAGAAAAACAATCTACTATTGCACAAGTAAAACTTGCTCTAATTGATCAATTCAATATAATTTAAGAAATAATTTAAAATATTTAAATAATAAATACGAAAGATAAAATATAGAAACAGTAGAAAAAAAATTTATTACTAACATGCCTCTCCGGCTGGAACAAAAGCATCCTTTACTACAAGGATTTTTATCTTCATCTCTCAGATGCTCTCCAATTTCATATTCATGGCCGTTTATGTAACACTTTGTCGTAGATCTTTGATCTAAATGATCACAATTATACTTATACGGACAACAATCTTCTGGTAATTTATAAACTGGTATACATTTTAGATCTTGGTAATAATTAAGAGGGCCTGGACATTTCGATATATCACAATCTATGAATTGAATAAATACATTAATTTCACAGCAGTACCTATTATTAAAACAGTATAATTTATAAACTTACTTACTGTCATTAGCAAAAATTCCTAATACATGAAACAAAAAGCAATAAGTTGAAAAATTACGTGTCAATCCCATGACTACTCACAGATTAGTTATAAATAAAATATAAGTCCGTAAGAACTTATGTAATTATTTTCAATCTTATATATCCTCAGGCAGAATTATCTCTATAATAATAATATTATTATTATTATGATTCTCTATTTATATATTTTTTTAAAGTTGTATAACTACATAGTGTTTTAACTATGTCAACAACCAATCAGTAAATACACGAGAGATAAAACTAAAATGCTATTGAATAAATAATCATGAATTTTAAATAGTTGATAAAGATATAAATAATACACAAGTTACTGGAAAAAAAATCTGAAATGGTTGAACCTACTGTGGACCAACCCCAGAACTTCCTGTTGTTTTCAAGCTATTGGTAAACTTTTCAGCTCTTCGAGCTCAAAGAACGGTTGGACCGAAAAAATATATATTTCGCTGAAAAAAATTAATTTTTGTCAGACGATATCTTTCTACTATCGGGTCATAAAGTATTGACCCTAAATTTAAAACATGAATAACTTGTGTTTAAAAAAATCGTATTAGAACATGAAACATATAGATCGTTAGATTAAAGTCTCTTCTACTCCTATCCAAAATTTCATGAACCTAAAAAATTTTTTACCCGAGATATAAAAAATTGAAGGTTGAAAAACGCGGTTTTTGAGGGGTATAAATTCAAGCACCAACTTTCATTGTTTATAACTTGGTAAATCATTGTTCTGTTGCTACGCTGATTTTTTTTGTCTATAGTGGATCCTTGCCGAATAGAATTCACGAAAAAAAAAATTTTATTTTTTATAAATTATTGCTATAATTTATAATTTATCGTCACGGACCATCTTGGGATCTAATTAAGATACGAATTAGATTCAAATTTGTATTTCCTCAGAATGAGTGATATTGAGTATTTTACGTGAGCGATGGCTGATGCTGATCGCGATTCTTCTGAATTATAAGTTTTTTTAGTATTCACGCAGGTGTTTATGACGGTCATAGGCTTAAAATCCTTTTCGTTGTATTGTCCAGTATAAGAACTATGGTCAGAAAATTTAGCAAATAGTTTGAGGAATTTGTATTTTTGCTATCGGCGCCTATGATAAACAAACAAAAAAAAGTAAAAAATCTGAGTATCGTAGGTATAGAAACCAAACTTTTATGGCTTCGACGTTTTTAACAAAAATGGTGACACTAGATCATTATGGTAAGCTCTATGGGTTAACTGAGGTCTTAAACACCTGCGTGAAAACTAAAAAAGCTTATAGTTCAGAAGAATCGCGATCGGCATCAGTCATCGCTCACGTAAAATATTCAATATCGCTTTCGGCGTAAGTACAAATTTGAATCTAATTCGTATCTTAATTATATCCCAAGATGGTTCTTGACGATAAATTGTAAATTATAGCAATAATTTATAAAAAATAAAAATTTTTTTTTCGTGAATTCTACTCGGCAACGATCCACTATAGACAAAAAAAAGGCCATTCAGCAGCCGAAATGGAAGGTAGATTTTCCAATTAATCTATATAAAAAGTTACATACATACATATCTTGTGATACATGTTAGTGTATAGACATGATATGATATTAGGCTCGTTTTCTTAGAGTGAGGGTAAAAAAAGACAACGACTATTTTCGACAGAGAACTTCAGATAGTTGATTTGACAAAACATTATATAGGTAATGTATTAAACTAACCTTCACGTTAAACAAAGTATAGAAAATCTAATTAATATGAGATCATAATTATTGTAATCGCTATTACGATGGCAAGACTAGTGATAATCATAGGGATTATAGGTACATCTGATATATCATAAATAATAGGGGTGTGCGAATACTCGAAACTTCGAATTATTCGAGGCGAATCGAATCGAACGATTCGATTCGAGATTCGCCTCGAAGATTCGAAATGTTCGAATAATTCGAAAGGTTCGAATAGTTTCGAAACTTTACCGAATCTTCAGTAAATAGGAACACGAATGCCTCTCTCAAAAATTAGGTAAAAATTTTTTTTTTATTTTCCATCAAGTTATGACCTCTATAATGTTTTTATCATATTTTAGGCCGATATGTGATATGTGGGGTAAAATGGGCCCCTTAGAAAACAAGCCTAATTTCATATCATGACTATACACTAACATGAATCACAAGATACGTATGTATGAAACTTTTTATATAGATTAATTGGAAAATCTACCTTCCATTTCGGCTGCCGAATGGCCTTTTTTTTTTTAAATTTGCAATTTTTGTAGAGGGAAGTTTAAAAAATGATATATTAAAAAATTTTTGAGTAACTTAAATATAAATAAATAAATACAGCATCAATATATTTTTGTGAAATAATCAGTTTAATGAATCAATTAGTATGACAGTACATGCCCATTTTCACTCGGTATGGTGTTAAAAAACTTAAATTATTAGTTTTTGTTTTTATATTTTAATAGTTTTTATATTATTTAATATAATTTCTTGGGTTTCCAACCCTCCGAGCCCTTGAATGACCATCGTGATTGATAGTACTGTTCAAGGGCGTGAGTTATTGTGGATGTTATTACATTGACATCAAGCCAATGGCAGCTGAAACACATTGAGGTGAGAATGAACTATTTTCAACCGTGACTTTTACTTGATGTTTTCCATTTGGTGTGAAATGATTCAATGTGTTCAAGATTAATACCTAAAAGTACAAAATAATTATTAAAAATAATCAATTAATTTAATTATATGCATTAAGATAGTAATTATTTTATTTTGAATATTTCTTAATTTAATGGAAACGCACTTGCTACACAGGCCTTGTAAATATAAAAAAAATAAATTCATGTTAAGTCGGAATCCTTAATTTAAAATTAACGCGAGCTTCAAGATGTATTTTGTAAGAAATTTAATTCTTTATTGATTTCAAATAATAAATTAATTTTTCTATTTATTAATATTAAAACTGAGAGCTCTAACTTTGCAGAAATTTCTTTACTTATTTTCAAAGTAAGTAGAGAGCAGGGAATATTAAATTTAAAAAATAGCAAAAATAAGGACTACCTTAAAATTAACGAGCTTTTGTTGATAAAACAAACCTGCACTTTTTGCTAGACCGTCTGGACTAAAAGTTGATGATTTTCTATCCTCCGTATTTATACCTGTTAATAAAGTAACAACTGGCGCTTCATTGTCACTGCTGAGGCCAACTTTATTTTGCTGAGTAAGATAATGACAACATTCGATAATCTGGAAGAACAGCCAAGCTTCTTTATCTTTAGGTTTAGGTCCTTTAATTAACGGAAGAGCGAGACGTTCGTGTTGTCTCTGAGCTCGTAAGAAACGTGATCCTTTTTGTAATTGATTTTCTAACCATCTTGTAGCTTCACGTGCTCGTCCGCTTGTACGTTTCATTTCATCTAATGCCGATACAACTAAAATATAGTAACGGAATAAATTAATACATACTATTTATTGTAAAATAAATAAATTTGATTTACCTATTGAAGGAATAACAATGACAAATTTTTTAGCATAAACTAAACGTTTTAGAACGGGTGTATGTTTAGTAAGAGCTTCATGATCGACAACAAGATACGGCGACATTAATTTAGATCTTAAACGAGTTTCTAAAGCCCGTACTTCAGCTTTTAGCCATAATTTACCCATATGACGCATCAATTTACCACGTGGATGATCAGAATTAATTTCATTGTTATCATTAACAACATCACATTCTTCTTGTTGCTTATCTTTCTTAACCAAAACAGGTTCTTTTAAATCCACAACAACATACAAATTCTGTTTTTCATCAAATTTAAAATCAGAGTCTTCAATAGTGCATATAAATTTACCAAAATCAATAAGTTTTAAAATTCTCAAAAGTATTTCTTCATTTTTATTAATCATAAATTTACGTAATATTTTCCAATTAATATCTTTGTGAGCATTTTCTAAAACATTTAATCCCCGTAAATCAATATCTTCAGGCAGTGGGACTATTTTAGTATACTCTTGTAATTTATTAGCCGTCAAAGAAACTGATTCACGATCCCATTTATCAATAACAACAGATGTATCAATATTTATTAAATTAAGAAAACCAGCAATACGTTGTAACAGAGTCCGTGAACTATTGGCTATCATTTTAATAATCTCTGGATTACCTTTTAACCAATCAAAGCATATTTTAATTGAATAAAATAAACGCTCTTTTGACAATGCATTAAAATAATCCATCTGGTCTACATGTTTCTTCTGATACATATAATCAATAGGTGAATTGGCTCCATTAACATGAGCTGTATCATGTTTATCAAAATTATCAGCAGTTACTCCATCATATAATTTATCATCATCACCGGTGGTAGCATGACCATTTAATAAGCCCACTTCTTCAGTCCCAAAACAATTTTCTGCTTGGTCAATTTCATCGTCCGTTATATCATCAGGATCTGAATTAAGCTGACAATCACTAAGTGCATCTTCCTCCGTCTCTGAGATATCGGAATTTAAATCATCACTTGAATCATCCAAATGCGGGCCATCTACATCACTGTTGTCTGAATCCGAAGAATTAATACGTTTACGTGGACGACGTAATTTACTTAGTAAACTTTTTTTGGCTTTACCTTTAGATTTATTATTACCGTTAACATTAACCAAATGCCCATTAACAGAATTTGTTTTATTATCATTAAATTTTTTACTATAATTAACATTAATATCAACATCATTATTTAATTCTTCTGAATTTTCTGGCTCGACAATTTGTTTTTCTTCAGCATCATAAACTTTTTCTTTAATCAATAATCCATTTGGCAATGATTCAACTATACATTTTTGCAAATTATCAATTACTATTTGTATCAATTGAGAAAGCAGTGATAAAATAAATGCTATAATACCGTGAACTTGAGATGACTCTTTAGATTGTAGTTTAGATATTGACATTAAACAAATAGCAACCATTTTAAAAATAATATCGTCACTTAAATTTTTTAAAGACTCATCAGATTTATAGTTTTGTAAATATTCTTCAATAGTTCGCGTTAATTCTCCTTTACTATCATTATTATCAGTGTCATCATTACCACCGTCTATTTTATTTGTTTTATTATTTAGTTTATCAGTTATCAGACAATTATCAATATCAGCCAATAATTTTTGACAATCATTATTTATTTGATCAGTATTAACAGGTGTACCATTGTTCCATTTTGTTAACAGAGTGAAAAGACGAGCCGCACAACGTTGCGATGGTAATTTTTCTTTTCCGTTAAATAAATGTGATGATATAATACGTTTTAAATTACCTTCAGCCCCTTCAAATGATTCAGGACATAAAATACAACGCATATAATGATAAACAGCATCAACACCGTAATTTTTATTTCCCGCAACTGTTCCCAATTGATTGTGAGGCATTCCGATATTTGGATCTATTGTTATTGCCATTTTGTAGTATCTTGTTGCTATCATTGGATCCCAGGTTGGATCTAAATCTAATTTGTAACGAGCCAAGTCACCCAAGCAGATTAAACTACGATGAACTATACGTATTACACATTGTTGAGCTTCTTCTGATTTAAATTTTTGTTGTATAGTTCTGTCTCCATGCTATTAAATTTTAAATCAATTAAAAATATTTCTCAAATTAAAAAAAAAATAAAACTATATTATAATCACAGATAAGTAGACAAAGACAATAACAAAACTATTAAACGTTACTTGTTTATTGAGACTTTATCAAGTTACTAAAAAGTACAGATAACAAAAAAACAATTAATAAAATTAAAATTTTGAAATACATCAGATAGTATGTCAAAATTTGAATGAGTATATTATGTATATGTAATTATGTGAAATAATAAACTAAATATTGGACTATTTAAACAGTTCGATAGCTCCATTTTTTTGTCCACTTATCCGTGACCATAAATTAATATTGGATATATTTTATATTCAGATTAATAATAATGAAACAAAAAAAACTTACATCTGATAGACCATGTCTCTGTTGTGGAAAAGCAAAATCAACGATACCAGCTAAATCAAGACCACATTCCAATTGTAATTTAAGAATCAAATGATGATAAAATCCCACACCCACTGATAAATGAGTTGATAATAAAGCTTTTTCAACTTGATTCCAAACGTTTCCCTACAAATTAATAAGCATAATTTTAACACAACTACACAATAGTTTTAAGTGATAATACAATTATCAGACATAAATAATAATTTTTCGTTATCATAAATAAATTACATAATTATTATGAAGAAAAATTTTCACAGGTTTAAAAAATTTATTTTTTTATCAATATGGAATTTGTTTATTCAAAAATAGATGTGAAATTTTAATTGGCTGATTTTACTATAGTATTTTATTAGAGTGGGAGAAAACATCAAATTAATCAAATAAAATACCTTCCGTAATTTTTTAGCTGTTGACACGACATCATAGAATGCACGTCGCCACAATAGCTCTTCAATTTTTCGTGCATGACCAATGGGATCATTAAAAATTAATCTTTCGCAATAATCTTTAAGTTTGCCACGTAATATTTCACCTGATGGTGTAAATATGTCTTTTATTGTTAATGCTGATGCTTTTTGATCATCAAGCCGCTTTGCTACATCTGTAACTCCTCTGTGAAAAAAAAAAAAAAAAATTATTTAAATTCGTGACCGAGCATAAAAATTAAATAAATATATAGAAGACATTTTAATGAATTGTTTTTATCCTCTAGAATAATTGAATAACTAAAAATAAAATATTATTTTTAAATCATTATTTTTCTAACCTATACAATTTTCTGGTAAGTTCCAGGTAGTCTGTATTATTAACAGCGTCCACTGCAATATTGTGATGAGACTTCCTCATTTTTAATTATTTTCTTCAACTCATATTTCATCCCTTTTGTATTATATCTTTTTATGACAAAACATTTAATCATCTTACTGCAATCTCTTGGTGTGCGTTACTGCGTCTCGGTATTTTGTTTGAATTCGTCATTTGATATTTATTAAAATTTTTATTTCGTCTTATTATAAAATTAAAAAATCAAAAGTAAGATATATAATATGAGACAAAAAAAATATATTTTATATTTTCAACGTGAATATTAATTATCAATTGACATTAGAGCACTTGTTTCTTTTGATTGTTTGATTATATTGTATATAAATTTATAATATTAGTGTATATGAATGAATGTGTAGAATAAGAAGTTAGAACACATAAATGACTTCACAAATCCATCAAAATTAAAGATAATAAAATTTATATGCTACACAATTATAATGTTCAATGAGGGCAGAGATAAGAAGCGTTAACTTCAATGACATATAACCTTCAAAAAATTTTCCAATGATGCCATCACGTAAATAATTTTTACACTAAAATGTTGGACAATTTTAATTAGTTTCAATAAAAAATGTCAAAGATGGCGCTATAAATTATTTGATTTGCAGGCAAGCCGCCCTGACTGCCACCCTAACCGTAAGTTAACTACAAGCTACTGCCGTTGTTATGTCCTCAGTGGCTTCAGGTGCCTCCACCTGTTAATTAATTAGTGAACTTGAGATCCATAAATAGGCGCGCATTTAAATTTCATTTGAAATTATATATTAATATCTTACAACTCTTATTGCGTCTTATCAATATTTAGTCAATTATTTAAATAATAAATCGTCGTGGCACATACTTATTAAATTGTGTATTTTTATTATAAGAAACTTTAAATAAATAGATAAATAAATCTTTATTTTGCATTCAGAGAAATATAAATACAGTTTGAGTGGTCTTGGAACGTTTCCTGTCACCCGATACTTGAAACATAAACAAAACACACGCATAAAAATCATAAATAGGCCCTTGTTCTATAGTTAACAGTAAATATGGTTATAAACAAATGCATACTCTATAAACAAATAAGAAAAGGATATATTTAATAAATAAATGTTACTTATAAATGAAAACCATATCACAAGAACTCAACTGTTATTGTTAATATATATATATATATATTAAGTAAAAAGTGACTCGTATAATAAATTAATTAATAGAAATATAGAAATATAGCATTAGAATAATTATAATGGTGTTTCATGATAAATAATAATGTCAATCGTATTAAATAATTAAATATATAATAATTAACTAAAAGATTGTATTTAAGTATAGGAAAATGGAATATAAATAATATAAGTAGTAAGTAAAATCATAGAACGGATAAATAAAGAACGTAGATGTGTAAACTCATATCTCGTACGTGTATTAGTAGGAAGTATAAATGTATAAGTATATAATTAAAAAGAACGTTGATATGTATAAGTACATATATTGCATAAGTATGTGTATGAGTATGAGAATGGTGGGAGAAGTCGAAGAGTGGAGAGTCAGAGATCTTTCTGCTGTCTGATGTAACTTCACTTCTCTCCGAGAACTATTGACGAGCACAACTGTTATTACTGATCAAATCTAATCTACACTTTATAATAAAACTCAGTCTTCAGATAAAAGTTATTTTATCAATTACATCTATCCTTATCCATAATTTCATTATTTCATTAAATAATAATCATAATCATCATCATCATCATAGTCAACAATAAATTTATCACTGTTTTCAAATTCAAAATTGGTCCCGCGTGACAACGAACTGCCCACTGTCCAGGAGGTGGCGTCTGCTCTGATCCTAGTAACCTCCCAGGACATAACAGTTATGTCCTCAGTTGCCTCAGGTGCCTCCACCTGTTAATTAATTAGTGAACTTGAGATCCATAAATAGGCGCGCATTTAAATTTCATTTGAAATTATATATTAATATCTTACAACTCTTATTGCGTCTTATCAATATTTAGTCAATAATTTAAATAATAAATCGTCGTGGCATATACTTATTAAATTGTATATTTTTATTATAACCCTGGTTAAAAAAGAGAACTAAAAAGGATCAAAAAGAATTAATTTTTCAATATTTTTAATCCTTTTTAATACTGCCAATCTTCTCTTAAATGGCCACGTTACATGGCTTAATCCTTTTTAATTCTCTTTTTTAACCAGGGAAGAAACTAAATAAATACATACTTGCGTGCAAGTTGATGCAACTCTACTGCCGTCATCTGAATGTAATTTGACAGAAAAACTTGCCGTCAATTTGAAGCGAAACTTTCAATCAATTTAACGTCATTGTCTGACAGTAACACTACTTGTAGTGTCTTATAGTCAAATTGAATTCAAGTTACAGACAATTTACTGTCAACTCAACTGTAACTGTTTGCTCTCCAACAATTTCCTTCAAGTTGGCTTCAGAATACGGCAGTGGCTTGAAGTTTACTTGCGGTTGTGGTATCTACATCAGATAATAACAATCATGGCGCATTTATTATTAAATTTTTTTTTCAATAGATTCATGACACACAAGTTTATTTTTTAATTTTTGATTTGATTAATTTGATATGAACATATAAAAACTACCCATTTGAAATAATTGATGATATTTAAAAAATGTCAAAAAGTATAACCTGGTGCTTAATAAGTTATTTATTTAAAAATAACCACAAAACTGGGATTTATAGATTCATTAAAAATTATAATACAACAAATGTATACAATTATCCACGTAAATTAAAAAGTTCAATCAGAGATAGAAAGTTATACATGCCTCAAAGAATTTTTACAACCACCGAAATAAACAATCAAATCGCTGAAAGTAAAAGATATGATCAACATGATGATGAATTTGGAATGAGTTACGCTAAAGCTGTATTAACATTAGTCAAAACTCTTGATGTAACAAGAGACAATGCATCAAAAGTTGTTCGTAAATGGAAAGGATTTACCAAACTCCCGAGAACAACGATAACTAAAAATTATCAATTATTACGTGTTGCCGATGTTGATAAATCGACATTGAGAATCCATATGTATGCATTAGCTCACACTACTGATGATTTAATTAAAAAAATATCATTTATCGAAAAGATTAAATTGGATATAAATGCCGGTGTTCCGTTATTACAATTATCAATGAAAAAATTAATAGCATTGTCATATACTACTGAAAGTGATAGAATAGTTAATCCGGAATTCAATAATAGAATTGAATATATGGCTAAAAATTTTGAAGTAATATTTTTCATTATTTATTAACTATACACTTATCAATGGATTTACTGATTATTATTATTATTTTGTTTATTTACAGTGTAGTATAGAAGAAATGTGTACTATTTTATTAAGAAATAAATTTATGCTAACAATGAGTATGTATAGGATTAAAAAAATTACTAAACTCTTACTTGGTAATTATTCAATTTATTAAAAAAAATTTTTTTTGCAACTCTTGGTAAGAAAGCATGTCTTAGATTGGTCATAAATGACTACAAAAAAGAAATATCGCGAAGAATGTCCAAATTGTTCGTGAAAAATATGATAAATCTACACTTTTTAAGTACAGCTTAGAGTATTAATGCCTGGTCTTTGGATCTAATCTGAAAGATATTATATTGACCAAACATTAATGCTCCAAGCTGTATATATAGATATATTGTTTAGTAGTCACTAAACGATCGAACAAAAAACCCAACGAACAACTCTCTTAAGTTAAGACAACGGGAAGTCTCAGACTATAAAAACTCATCTTACTGTATCCTCTATCCTCTATATTAAAATAGATAAATCGAAAATAGTTATTAGTTATGAAGATAACTGAGTATCGAATTATCGAAAGGACATGGTCCACGATTCCGTATTGGTTAAAATTAAGGGTCGAAATTAAAATTTCTAGTTTAATTATAATGTACAATTCACTACATGAACCTGACTAAAAAATCTAGTAATTTTTGCTGAGTATCCTATATGTTGAAAATAATTTTAAATTATTATAAAAATCAATTAAATCATATTTAATCGTTCATATTTTTATTTGATAATCTTTTGTGTCAGAAATAATACAGGAATTAATTTTTTATTAAGGTCATTCTCACACAGTGCCCCCCCCCCCATTTTTTGAAAATATTCATTCTGTCATAATCGTATCAAAATTTTATCAATTAATTAAGAAAAAAATTGAAGCATTAATTGAAAGGAAGACAACGTAGTCGTAATTTCGCCGATAAACAGATTTAAACACATAATTACTTACCGTTGATGTCAATAAGGAGTAAGACGAGATTCGTGAAATAAATTTCAGTAAAATCGTCATGTCAATTTTATAATACGAATTTTTTAATTTTGTAGGCTAAAACTTACTCAAAAATTTCGTTTGACTCCCAATGGATATCAACTGTGAGTGATTTTTTAAAAATCTGTTTATCGGCGAAATCACGACTACGTTGTCTTCCTTCCAATTAATGCTTTAATTTTTTTTTAATTAATTGATAAAATTTTGATTCGTTCATGACAGTTGAAAGTCATTGAAAATTTTTATTAAAAAGTGGGGGGCACTGTCTGAGAATGGCCTTAAGTCGTGTAGGAATGTAGAGACAGATAGAGAGAGAGAGGTTACTTTTCGATACAAGTTTGAGGAAAGCTAATCAAGCTATAGATTGCCAGAAATCGTATAATTTGCGCCCTCTGCATGTTGCTTGAAAATCCAACTTTCGCGGTTGATATGACAAAAAATATTATACCGAATTGAGTAGGAAAGGATTTCTATTCAATTCGTTAATACACTATTTTCGGTAGTGATACTAAAAATTTTTTTATTTATAATTATTATTTCATATTTATTTTATTTTGTAGAAAACACACGAAACTGGCAGGCAACAAATTAAAATATTTAGTAGCAATGTAGTTAAAGTTTGACTGATTGATTTCTTAATTTTTAGTAAAAATTGTTGATATTTTTGTAAATAATATGGTCTATCATTTTGAATAGATTTTCTTATTGAAAAGCATTTAAAAAAAAAATTGACTAAATTATTTAAATAAAAATTTATAAAGCTAATTTAAAATTTTTTAATTTTTTTAAAAAGTTGTAAGTGGCCCACATTGGCTTATAGTGTTTGTGGTACCTCTTAGGACAGTTTTTTAAAAAAAATTATGAAGCCCATTTCATCCCAAGGGTTCATTTTGTCATATTTGATATTGATTAAAATCTTCTAATTAATTAATTAATGAAAATAATTTTTTTCTGTTTAAAATAGATGGAGGGTTTCTAGGAAGAAATATAAAAAACGATTTACATGTTTATAAACATGGTATAGGAACAATAAAAGAACGAATGGAACGAGTTAAACATGCGGGTGTTAAATTATTGAAGCCGTGGATTGTTCGTTGTCCACTTGAAATGCTTGAAAGGTATGTAATTTATTGTTTTTTTAAAATAAATAACAATAATTGATGGTTAATAACGTGTTACAGAGTTGAAGAAAAATATATTGATCGAAATAATTTCAATGGACCTCATGAACAAATTTATCATTATATAAATTTATATTTTAATTGTGACAAAGAACTAATTGATGCATTCATTAAACGTAACCCTAGATTGCTAAAAATTAATATAAAAAATTTAGTTAAAATATTAAAATTTTTACGGAGTAAAGAGTATCAATTTGAAGAAATATATCGCCAGCCAAGTATACTTCACCATAAGGAAGAAACACTGCGTAAAAGATTCGATAAATTGATTCAGTGTCATGTTAATCATCCACCATTAAGAATGATTCTTTCACCTAAGTTTACTTCTCAAATAAATTTAAATGAAAACGTTGAATCACATGATTAAATTTAATAATCATCATAGTTAATTTTATTTTATTATAAATTGTATTGTACAAATAATTTATATATTTCGAATAAAGTTTTTAATACAAATAAAGTATTTATTCTCTACAGCGTTAAGGTAGTTCACTTGCAAACCGACTTTTCATGAGAATTTCATATAATTGAAATATGATTCAAGTATTGGCAACAATCTACAAATATAAAAACATATCTCGACAAATTTTTTTTTACATGACGGCGATTTATATGTGATTTATATAAAATTAGCTCGATCATTGACGGTTAATTTCGTATTGTTACGTAACAATTTCTCATCTAGTGATTTACTTCTGTGGTTAATCTCTACTGTTTTCAATGTATGCTGTTCCATTTTTGTTCTGTTCTTTATATTAAATATATGACAAGTTCGGAATAGAATAAAATTATGACGCAAAGATGAGGAGTATTTTTTTTTTTTAAGTGTAACCTATAGTAGAATTCCGTAAATAGTAATGGAGATATGCAAAGACTGAAGCTAAAAAAAAAGCAAATTATCAAACTGTAAAAATTAAAAATTTGGATTTCAAAAGATTTTGGGATCTTATAAAAAGAAAATTACGAAAAAATTTCTTCTATTGACACCAAAAATACTTGAAACTTTATATTTAAATATATAAATATTTCATTGATTCAATGCAATAAATTAAAAATACAAAATTATCTTAATTTATAACATAAATTATAATCAATTTCACAATTATAATTATATTTATTTACTCGTCCAAGTAACCCAGATTAAAGAGATCATGAAATCACCCAGTTACGTTTTATTAAAAATATGAAATTATTATTAAAAACAAAAACTTTAAAATTTTAGCGCCATAAAATTTAACGCATGCGCGCTAGTACAAGAAGGTACTCTTAAGGGGTTAGGGGTACTCAGGGGTATGAAAAAATGATGATTTTCAATAATTTTTTTTTTGTAGTTAATTACTTTATTTGACAAAAATAAAAACATAGCTTTATTAGAACACGTTTCGATTTGACTTCACGAAAATTTCAAAAAAAAAAATTAATAATTCAAAAAGTTATCGCTGTTTTTGTAGAGCCCGTTCCTCCCGAAGTCCTTTGCGGTGATCATCATAAGTCCTTGGAGATTCATCTAAAATCAATCGGACAAGAAAAATTAGTTTTATTAATAGATAATCTTGTGCCTGATCGAAGCTTTTTTTTTTTTTTTCGAAATTAACAAAATGGCGGCCTCAGGAAATTTTTTTCAAATTTTCGAGAAAAAAACCGACAGTTTATTGTTAAAAAAAAATCGAAATTTTGAAAAAAAAAAAAAATCCTTCGATCAGGCACGAGTTTTTAATGTATTTCAAAAGTACAATAAATTTTATTGAAATCTACCGAGCAGTTTTTAAGTTACAGTGATCACCAGTTCAGAAAACATAGTTTTGAGAAAAACGCATTTAAAGTTTTGCTATGGATTTATGTCGAATTATAAGAATTATTTAATAACTTACACTGAGTCATCTATTCCTGGACCATATAATAGCTCTTCAGCCGACATAGCAGCTTCCAAAATATCGATTTGCTGGTGCCTACGTTGCAATCGACCTTCTCGGGTGTTATCATTAGCGCGCTTATCTGCTACTTTGATACGTGCAGCATCCATTCTTTCTGCATACCGATGAGAATTAGGCCCACAATTAAGTCCTAGTGTATTCATCAAGACTAATAATGAATTTATACCCTCATTAAATATACACATAGCAACGTATGCAGCTATTTGTACGATGGTAAAACTAGTATTTACCGTTTTTGGGCATATTTTCCATACTAGTTGGTTAAAGCTTTCATTATTATTCTGATTGAATCCACCTACACATCTTGAAAGTAAATTTTCATTACTAAGATCTTCGTATATAGGCTTGATAGCTTTTAAAACATCAGAAGGTAAAGGAGAATAATCGTGAGAAAAGGTATCAAGCTCTCCTCTTGCTTCAGCGCGCTGGTAAGAGCACCAAGATTCTTCGCCTTTTGGACACATATCATGATTCGGTTTTTCATCACTTGTTAAATAACTCGAAAAGAATTTGTCGGATTCACTTCAAATTTTCACACAATATTTTTAAAATATTATACTTTAAGAAAATGCAAAAAAAAAAAAATCGATTTTTTGAAAATTCTGACTACCCCTAACCCCTTAAAATTTCTAGAAAAATCTTTATAACACAAAAATAATATCAATAAAATTTTGATAAAAATTATTAATAAAACTCGATAATTTATCTAATAAAACAATAAAAAAATTTTGACCGTATCGGTGTTAAAAAATCTAAAAATTAATAAAATACTGCGATAAAAATTCGAATCTTCCGAGAGTATTCCACTCGTGAGTCATTTAATGACGTCACACAATCTAACGTTAACTTGATCCATAAAGAAATAATTATCAATGATAATTGATCGTTAGTTACACTTTTAAAATCTGTAACCACTTTATATAAATATCTAAACTATATACATATACCTTTGCATGCATTTATATTAAGTTATAAAAAATATTTAACAATATAAATCAACTACGATAATCAACAGAGTGTTTTAATAAGTTAAATTTATTGCTATAAAAATTGCGTATGTGTGTTTCACAAGCATCAGTGATATATACTCAGGAATTTTGAATAGAAAACAGTCTTACACATAAAAAAATAATATTTTACAAGAATAAGATAAAAAAAACATTCAGTACGTCATAATCATTAAGTATATATACGTACATATATTTATGGATTGATTATAAAAATAAATTGATGATAATTGTAAAGATTTAAAGATGGACTGGTGGTTCATTGACAAAATGGATCTGAGATATTGACAGAAGACACGAGTACTGATAATAATACAAAAAAAAAAAAAAGAGTAATTAAAATAAAAAAAAAATAAACTTGCTTACTGTTTATGTTCTTACAAGTGCAGTACATTCTAGTAGGGGTTTATAAATATGATGCTAGAACCTTCACAGCTGATACATTTGACACATTTGACAGTTGTGTAAAACTGTGTTAGTTATAAAATAAATTATTTATGTGGATCTGCTGAATAAATTAACAATAAAATAACAATATTTATTGTTATTGATAGTGGTAACAGTTATAAATAAGTTAATATGGCGTATTTTGAGGGTATATTTAATTCTAAAAAATATGTCGGACCTGAAAGTTTAGCTGAATTATGTTTTAAAACAATATGTAATAATTTAGACATTATTTCGACTATTGATAAACGTGGTTATCGTACATTGTTACGTGGACTTGTGCTACCAAGTGAAATTTGTGATAAAATCATTGAATTTGCTCAAAAATGTGAGAGTACGACACGTATCGATGATGGTTTTATAAATATATTTGCAGATATTATTGCAACAAGATTAAAAAATGTTAAAATAAATCACAGTAATATAACAGATACATCTGTTGCTATTATTGCAAATCATCAACTGTTACACTTGTCATTCAATGATTGTTGTCATTTAACAAAATCATCTATTGAATCCATCAATAATAATTCAAAACATTTACAAAGTTTATCTTTTCGTGGTTGTCCACAAATATATCCAATTGATCTTACATGTTGTAAGTTATATATTTTTATCTATAATTAAATATTTAAGAATTTGAATTTATAATAATTTATATTATTTTTATTACAGATTTAGATTTTTCATCAATAAATTATTTTAAACGTGGATATCTATTTAATGCACCAAATTTAAAACATCTAGCATTGGAACATGTTCCAATAGCACCTGAACAATATCTTATATTACTATCTGGTTTATCAAATTTAACTCATTTAGATTTATCAAATGCCGTAAATATTGGTAATTTTGAATTTGTATCATCAATTCCAAATTTAATTTCATTATGTCTTTATAACGTTAAAATAAATGACAATCCTCATGCCTTTGTTGCCAATGTTACACAATTAAAAAAATTAAGGTATTAAAAATAATTTATTATTATTAAAACAATATATACATTTAAACCGTAGTAATTATGAATCACGTAAATAGTTGGATGAGAAAATTTTTTTAATTTTTTGTTTTTATAATTAATTTTATTATTTTTCCAGCTAGTGTTGCATTAAATAATTACCTTTAATTAATGTTAATTATAAAATTAATTAAAAAAATTTTTTTTTTTTATTATATTTTAGGCATCTAGATATATCACATGCTAATCATAAACATGCGTTCTATAATAAACCTAATCAAGTTTTATCAGAATTAGTTGAAGGCTTACCAAATTTAACGTCATTGGATATCGGGGGTACAAATTTAGCTGGACGTGGTGTAGCCGAACGTCCATTGATATCAAATTCTACAAATGTTTATGCAATGTGTGATATTCAAGGTCTTGCTTGTCGTGTAAACAATCCATTACAATTTTTAGGTTTATATGGTACCCATGATGAAGCTTGTAGAAGACATGATATACCTGCTAAAATCGTTAGTTTTTATTTATTATTTATTTTTTATCTATATGTTCATAATTTATAAATTTATTTAATATTATTATAACTAAATAATAAATTATAGGTCGCTGGCAATGCTAATGATGAACAAATACTCATCGCAGCTCGTGTATGCATGGATAATAAACAAGATTTATTACAAAAAGTTTTAAATGATTTGTATCACGTATTTAGATACGAAAGTTGTGAACGTATGGATCAAGCACTTTGTATTGTATTGGAAGCTATGGAAAAACATCTTAATGAACGTCATATACAAATATCTGGAAGGTAATCTTTAATTATTTTTTTATTTATTTAATTGATAATAAGGATAATATATAACAATTATTGATACTTATTGTTGTTTTTTTAGCGCAACATTATTTTATATTGTTAAAACAAAAGAAAAGAGTGTGCTTGTTTCAAAAATGAAACGAAGAATAATAGGTGCGTTACTTGCTGGTATGAATGCTCATAAAGATGAAGAGACAATGATGCGCAATGGTTGTCTGGCCCTATGCCAGTTTCGTATACCACAAGATGTTGTAAGTTATGAGCCAAAAAATTATCTTATGACAATTATTATTATTATTCAATCGTGCATATTTTGTTATAAAAGTTATAAATGTCTATATAAAAGTACTAATAATTTTATTATTAGAAGTAATATAAGTAGTGATTAAACTAATTATAATTGTAATTTAAATAATTATTTTAATTATTTATGATGATTTTAGATGTGGAATTATGAAACACTTGTTAAAGTTTTATTACATTCAACAAGACACGCTGAGTCTGAGGGTTTTGTACAACGAATTGGAATTTATTTATTAAATTCACTGGCATGTCAGGTAGAAGGAAAGAAAAAACGTTTATTAGGA
The DNA here is from genome assembly GCF_029852145.1 of Microplitis mediator. Lineage (NCBI taxonomy): Eukaryota > Metazoa > Arthropoda > Insecta > Hymenoptera > Braconidae > Microplitis > Microplitis mediator. The sequence goes on from NC_079969.1 coordinate 20,400,153, forward strand.
AATTTAGGATGCGTTGAAACTATGCTCGAATTAGTTAGATACAGAGTTGAGTGTGAATTACACGATGATGTACTCGAGGTCGCTTGGTCAACAATGTGGAATATGACTGATGAAACACCAATTAATTGCCAGAGATTTTTAGATGAACAGGGAATGAAACTTTTCTTAAAATGTGTTGAGGTTTGTATTCTAAACATTTAAATTATATAGTGTTTTGCATTGCGCATGGTCATATTGTAGTTTTAATTGTTTGGCATGGATTTCTTTTCTTTTACAACATTGAATTCACTCACAAAAAATTTACATTATACTTTTAACTAATACACTTAACGACTAAAAGTGTATTGTAAACTTGGCAGGTTTTTAAATGCTGTAATTTAATTGTAGATTTTTTAAAACAAAATATTTGATATGACATTTTATTTATACTTTTATTATTAATTTAATTTTGAGGCCATTCTCAGACAGTTCCCCCCACTTTTCAAACATTTTCAATGACTTTCAACTATCATAAGTGTATCAAAATTTTTATCAAAAAATTAAAAAAAAATTGAAGCACTAATTGAAAAAAGGACAATGTAGTCGTAATTTCGTTGAGATAAGGTAAGTAAAGAGACTCAGTACCCGATCGGGAAACTAGTACCCGATCACTCATGTATTTGTATGTTTATATTTATCAAATTTTACTAACTGTATATATACAAATACATGGAGTGATTGGTTACTAGTTCCCTGATCGGGTATTAGGTCTTTTACCTTATATATTTAAAAAAAAGTTATTTACAGTTGATATCAATTGGGAGTTAAACAAAATTTGTTGAATAAATTTCAGTAAAATCTTCATGTCAATTTTAAAATCGAATTTTCAAGTTTTGTAGGCTAAAATTTATTCAACAAATTTCGTTTAACTCCTAATTGATAACAACTGTAATTTTTTTTTTAAATTCTACATTTCAACGAAATTACGTTGTCCTTTTTTCAATTAAGGTTTTTTTTTATTTAATTAATCAAAATTTAATACGGTTGACAGTTGAAAGTCATTGGATATTTTTAAAGAGGGGGGGGGGGCACTGTCTGAGAATGCCCTTAAAAATAACAAAAAAATTTTAACTTAATACTTTCACTATCCGGTGCAGTATCGCTTGCAGAATGCTTTAGACTGTTTTTTTTTATTTTCATAAAAATCTATTTCCCGCCAATTAAATCAAATATTAAGTTAACTTGTCGAAGTCGACACGAAAATATTTAAATAAGAAGTGATTAGTTTTTTAAAAAATCGAACTTGTAGTGAAACTATAGGTTTAACGAAAAAAAAAATGTTGAGAACAAAAATGACTGGAAATTTAATTTGCTACCAAAAACGTCCTGAGGTTTCAATAAATTAAATGTACATTAAAATGCTACAAGATCTTTATTGTAGAAAATTTCTTCAGCTACTAAGTTGGCCATGTACATTTTTGTGATATCTGTATTAGTTTAGCCAGAATTTTGATTTTTTTTACTATAACTTTTAAATGTTAATTTTTAAGTTTGTAAACGCGCGGCAAAGGTACTAGTTTATTCAACAAAAAAAATTATGTTGTATTGTTTGTTTATTACAGAAATATCCATCTAAAGAAGAATTACTACGAAATATGATGGGCTTATTAGGCAACGTTGCTGAAGTTGATTATCTTCGTCCTCATTTAATGCAACAGCAATACGTATCAGTCTTTTCCAATTTATTGGAGTACGATCGTGATGGAATTGAGGTAATAATTTATTTACTTCGAATAATAATTAACAAATCAATATTCTTTGACAGTTTTATATTCTTCGGTGATATTCAATTCCTACTTAATTATTTATGCTTTTGTATTTATCTTGCTCCTAATTTATAATTTTTAATTTTTAAAACTATATAATAGTATACACGTCGACTTTTTAGGTATCATACAATGCAACTGGAATACTGGCTCACATGGCGTCTGATGGTATAGAAGCATGGACAATAGAACAGCCAACAAGGAATGAGGTTCTTGAACGTATGGTTGAAGCAATTGAACGTTGGAATCTATCGTCACAACGTAACATTAATTATAGATCATTTTTACCGTTGCTACGTTTATTAGATGTTTATCATACACCACAGTGCCAACATTGGGCAGTATGGGCTCTTGCTAATTTAACTCAAGTTTATCGTAAGTATTATTAGTTAATAATTAATTAAATACTTTTTTTATTTTATTGATATTAATCAAATATTTATATTAATAACTGTTTGCAAGCTTCCTGATTTTTAAATCAATTATTTCTTTAAATTAAGTGACGTTCCGTTATCATCTGGCTCATATACATAATATAAATTATATTTTATTACAATTCAAAAACAATGAATTAAATCATTATATAAAAAATTATTTTAAATTGAAGCATTTCTGCTACTTGAAAAAACTAAATTTTTTCACTAATTTGTAATTTTAAATCCAATTTTTTTTTATTTTGTAATTTAATTGAATTTTTAACTGTGCGGATTGTGACGTCTTTCTTTCCTCCCTATATAAATATAAGTTCGTAATATATTATTTTTAATAATGATTCCATTCATTGTTTTTAAATTTAAATAAAATATATTTGACATAAAACGTCAATTTAAATAAATAATTTATCTTAAGATCAGAAAAGCTATAAAGATTTATTAATAAATAATTAATTCAGCATATTACTGTGATAATAATAATTTAATTTTTCCAATTGTATTTAGCTACAAAGTATTGCTCTTTAGTTGAATCAGAAGGTGGAATAGAAAAACTTAAAAAATTATTAGACGACGACAGACCTTATAATCGTATTAAAGATCTTGCTTTGTCAGTTATTATTAATTGTGGACCCAATAAAATTCGTGGAGACCAACAAGAAACCCTTCAATCCTCATCCGAGTACAGTCTCGATGATTAATGATGCGTGTTTTAAAATACAAAAGACTTGAGAGAAAAAAAAAATTCCATATTAACAAAAATTAAAATTATTTAATAAATAAAATCATAAATTGTTTTTATTTCTTTTCTCTTTTCTTTAACTAATTAGTTAGTTATTATTAATTGTTTTCGTAAGTTAATTAAATTAAATAGGTTGGAAACTTTTTTTTCTTTATTATTTTATAATCAAAATAATTGTTGCATTAAATTTGCTCATTGACTATTAGATGGTATACTACCTACCGATATTTATTTTAAAATACATGTCGTTAAAATAATATAATAAATAATAACAATGTTATTAACAATTTTCGTTGATTTTCTAAAAATACTTTTAAATTGATTATTATTTTTTTTAATTGTAAATATTACAGTTTACAATTACAAACCGGATGTTATGCTTGAATTTTAAAATTCGATAGTGCTAATACATATTTATTACAATTATTATTTCTTTTCGCTTAATTGTTAAGTAAAAAGTATGATAACAATATTATTGTATGTAATTAACTTATACAGTTATTATATTACTATTAATTATACCTATATGATTATCCGACTGTTACTTCGGCGTTTAATACTTTCAATAATTATGTTACAGATATAATTATTTTAATTATTATTATTAAGTACTATTCGTAAAAAGAATAAAGAAAAAAATATTTAAAAAATTACAGATACAAAAATAAATCATATATTGTTATTGCAATTCTTAGTAATTTATTCTTACAATTATTTAGTGATTCGTGTAGATAACTGTCTGAAGACTAAATAAAACAATTGGATGCGAAATCGTGTGTGAGAAAATAAAAAATAAATGATGATTAAAACGAGTAATAAATAAACAAATTATAAATTGAACATTTATTGTACATAGAAATAATAATTAACGAGTAATAAGTATTGCCTTTAGGTTTGTATGTTTTTGTATATCAATATATTTGTTTATTTCAAATGTTTCGCATCCTGCTGCTTTCATTGTAATATTATTATTAAGAAAAACAAAATAAATATATTAAGAAATCATTTTAACGGGTATTTATTATTAATAAGAACTGCGTAGATGATTAATCTAGAAATTTTTTATTTATTTTAGTTCATCATCGTCATCAATAAAAAGTTTAAAGAATTTTATTTGTTGAGACAATTAAAAGTTGACTGATTATTTTGAAAGTTTTACAAGATCTAAGTATTAATTCTGCTCGTTTAATTAGGATTTAGGATATGAACTAATTTATTTCTTTGACATATATATTTAATATACATATACTAAGAAAAAAATATTTATTGAGATGGCTAAGGTGGCAATCGACGCGTTTTATTAAGTGCTAGAGCTGATGAGATTTTGGAGTCGATCGTTTAAGTCGTTTCTGAGAAATCAATAAAAAACTTAAAAAAAAAAATTTTTTTTTTGTAATTCGCCAATATTTTCGAGTCTACTTGATCAAGTGATCTGAAATTTTCAGGAAAGTTGATGGCCAACAAGCTCTTTCGATTTCCACCTTAACCATCCAAATCGGTTAATTAGTTCGAAAGTTATAGACCGGTCACACACACATACGGAAAAAAATGATTGACAATAATTGTAGTTCAACTTCTAATTATTTATGTTATATCCCTCGCGGACTCGGGATTACTCCGAAATCATGGTGAAATTTCGGTGAAATCATAGTGAAATGACAGTGAAATCACTGTAACTTTGTGCCATTTGCTTACTGTGTGATAATTATCATCCGATGGTAATTTTATGATGATTTCACCATCGATTCATAGTAGAATCACAATAGCATAACAGTCAATTTACAGTAGTATAGCTGTAAGTTGACAGTAGTATTACTGTGTATTTACAGTGATTTCACTATCAGTTTATGCTGGATCTGCAGTGTTTCAGTCATGCTTTCTCAGTAATAATACCGTGATCATACAGTGATTTCACAGCAGTCTTACTATAGATTCTTCGTGAAATCAAAATAATATCGCTGTGAATTGACAGTAATATTACTGTGATTTCTTAATCATTTGATCCTGGATCTGCTTAGTTTTCATCGAGACTTAGGGGCAATATTGAGATCCTATATTTATTGATTCAAAGATAATAATAATAAAATTAATAATAATATTATAATAGCAACAATAATCCTAATCTTGGTTTTTCAATAAATAATTTTTCTTGTTTAAAAAAATTATTTAGTATCCATCCTTTTGTACGACTTCATGTAATTATTCCTCTGGAGGATTAAATGCTATTTTTTTACCCTCGGTAAAGAAGGAATTTTATTTTTTTTTAACGCATGATGGGACTCGAACTGCCGACCCTTCGATTGAGAGTAGCTTAAGTCATGTACTTTAGCCCGCTCGGCCACCACACGCATTCGGAACTATATATTTAATCTGTTACTTCATGCTATTCAATACTATATATACTCAAGACTAAGCTATAAGAAAAATTATTTTATTAAATACTATAAAATTAAAAGAATTCGATATTTATCAAAAAAAAATTTTTGCCTTCATTTGTAAATCATCAAGTTTTCTTAATTTAAGAATATTTTATTTTAAATTATGATAAATAATAAATATTTACTATTGAAATATTAATCTAAATGATATTCTCTTAATTTTTTGCAGTAGTTTAAATTCAATTTATACAGTTTTAAAAAAAAAGTTATTCAATTTTTTTATTTATTTATTTTTTTTCATAATTCTGAAGAATTTTACCGTCTTAAGCTTTTATAAAATTAACTAAATTAGACAATTACAGATAAAGTTTCGCTCGGAAATTCCTAAAATAGCTAAATTTATAATAAATAAAATACATTTGTGCCCAAATATTTGCTAAACTTACAAATAATTATAGGAGCATTTATGAAATAATTGATATTATTTTTTTTTTAATTCCATTTCTATCGATTAATGACATTAAAAATTCAAATTTTTGATTTTGAAATTGGATTAATGATAGATGTACCGTATCAGATCACTATCAAAGTAGAGTGAAATCATGGAGAAAACGCTAATAATTTGCTGTGAAAATATCATAGAGTCACAGTGCTAATACTACTAGGTTGTCATGGGATCACGGTAAATTCATGGTTAAACCACTATGAACTGACTGTGAAACTATTGTAAAGTCACAGAGTTAACACTATCAGATTACTATGGAATCACAGTGAATTCGTAGTGAAATCACGATAAACTGACTGTGAACCCATGATAAAGCCTCAGTGTTACCATTGTTGAGTTACCATAAATCGATAGCTGATCGACAGTGAAATTATCATGAAAGTATGGTAATTTAATTGTAAAATTACTGTAAAATTACTATATAACCAGAGTGACGAAATGGCACAAAACGACTGTGAATTCACTATGAAATTACCATCAATACACAGTAAACTTACGGTAAAATTGATTTCACTGTGATTTCACTGTGATTTCACAGTAACCCCGAATCCGCGAGGGTATGTTCAATAACTAATGTTGTTACAATCAGTAAAATTATGATTTTAAGATTTAAACTGCTATAATTAACAGTTAATCGTTGAAATATACTGCTTGACTATTTAAAATTACTACTCAAACCTTAAAAAAATACAAGGCACTTGTCAAAAAAATGCATCTGTTATAATTTCTTACGTTCTACTCCATAATATTTACTGAGATTCGGTCTAGGCGCGCTGTTGACGAGAATCTCAGTAATACTTACTAATATTTTTTTTCCGTGCATACACACACACGCACACATACATACATACAGACACTCGGACGTCATTCTGAAAATAGTCGGAATAGCTTCCTAGGACCTCAAAACGTCGACATCTGGTGAAAACTCGATTTTCGAAAATCGGGGTGAAAACAATAACTTCCCGAATTTTTCGAAAATCGTCGATTTTCTTAACGGGAAGTTAAAAAAACATTTCTTGAGCCAACAAATTTTTTTGTTTTGTCAATTTAAAATTATAAGAATTTGTCTCCACATTTACGTCTTGTAATCAATGGTTACCTATAAATAACAAATGTGATAATTAATAGATTTAAAAAAAATTTTAAGTATTCATTATTTTCGAACCATAAAATAGTTAGTTTTTTTTTTCTTATAATTACACAGGTACACAAAAAAAAAAGTTGTTTATACTTTTGACCGGACCCACCTACGGACATGTATTTCGACCCGCTGAATCCGAATTTGAAGTCTGTTTGGCCCGGTCACCCTCCAGATTTGAGTAAAACGCAAAAAACCTCCAAAAAAAGCAAAAAATTGCGAAAAACTGAAGCCACAGCGATGAAAAAATGTTTGTGGATCCGGATCAAGTATGATTATTATGTATTTCAACTTACTGAATCTAAATCTGAACGTTAATTAGCCCGTTGAGCCGTCAAAATTTGAAAAAAATTGCGAAAAACCGAATAAAATTGCAATAAATCATGAAAAATCGAAATTATCGAGATTAAAAAATTTGTTGGATTCAGATTGAGTATGATCTTTGTGTATTTTGTTCCACTGAATTTGAATCTGATGTTTTCTTGTCTCATTAACGTTTTAAAATTAAAAAAAATTGGGAAAATTGCATTTCTCTAATTATGAGAAAAAATCTATAAACCATGATTGAATACTTTTACTATATTTTTTTACGCATAGAATACGAGTTTAGAATCTGAAAATACAAACAATTGTAATATCGATAAAAAATGACGTATAACTAAAATGAAGAGAACGATTTGCTCGAATTTTAAATTGTTCTTCTTTGGTATCGAACTCTTTTGTTCTCAAACGATCTACGCAGTGGATTTTCACGTCAATGACTTTCCTGAAAATCTTGGAGACTACAGTGAAGAACAGGGAGAACGATTCCATCAAGACATAAGTGTAATGGAGACTAGGTATCAGGGAAATTGAACTATCAATATGATGGCAGATTTTTGCTGGACACTTAAAAGGGATACACCAGGAGATGATAACAAACGGAAGAAAAATCCAGAAAACATCAGATTCAAATTCAGTGGAACAAAATACATAAAAATCATACTCAATCTGAATCCAATAAATTTTTTCATCTCGATAATTTCGATTTTTCATGATTTATTGCAATTTTTTGCGGTTTTTCGCAATTTTTTCAAATTTTGACGGCTCAACGGGCTAATTGACATTCAGATTTAGATTCAGTAAGTTGAAATACATAATAATCATACTTGATCCGGGTCCACAAAAATGTTTTCATCGCTGTGACGACAGTTTTTCGCAATTTTTGGAGGTTTTTTGCGTTTTACTCAAATCTGGAGGGTGACCGGGCCAAAAAGACTTCAAATTCGGATTCAGCGGGTCGAAATACATGTCCGTAGGTGGGTCCGGTCAAATGTACAAACAATTTTTTTTTTTTGTGTGTCGATATTACTTTTACTCAAATAAATTAATTTTCTTATAAAAAAGGAGTTTCATTCGAATTTTAAATGAATTTTTTTACATTACGATTTAAAAATTACTCTCTTATTACATCAAGTCATGAGTATAAAAACTTAATTTATAAAGAGTAAAAATATTCGACTAAAATATAATTTTAAATCGATAGAATTTTCTCATAAAATATAGCTTAAATAATAATATAATAAGTATATTTCAAATTCAAATAACCGGATACATATAAATTGAAATAAATGAACCGGACATATTGGTTCACATTCCTCATGTTTCTATATTTGAACATAATAATTCAGCAGTTGGCCTCAAAAGTTTTGGTCACAGACGCCACTTGTCCGACATTTTCTTTCGGTTATTACCGAATAAATAGTTTGTTTTAAAACGGCATTTAATTTAAACAGTTGTTATAACAAATAAGCAAAGCCATTTGTTACGTGCTGTTTATTTCGTATTAATTACGACTACAGGTAATTATTTAACCTTTTACTATGTTATTTTTATTATTATTATTATTATTTGTATCATCACATTGAGTTTTTTTTACACTTAATGAAAATATTCATGCGTAAATTTCATTGATTTTAGATAAAACACCTATGAGTAAATAAAAATTTTAATAAATATATCTATATATAAATATATAATAAATATCGTGATATATTTATTAAAAATATAAACAATGCAATAGAAAAAAATAAATCAGAGTAATGTGACTTTTTATTATAATTTTAAAATATTGATTTTATACTTATCTGATGCAATTTAATACTCATTTACTTTGAAGAAATTTTTTAAAATCATTTTATATTTTGTTTATTCAAATAAATAATTTTATTTATTTAGATAGTTCGTGTAGAAAAAGTTAAAAAATGTACCGCAAAAAAAAAAATGCAATTTTAAGACCAGCCGGAATTTTCAAAAATTCAGAACTTAAAACACTGGTCTGTTCCTAATTTAGAAAATGAGGTTATAATTTTGATAAGTTTAAAAGTCTTAAATTATAAGTCTTAAATTTTGAACTTCTTGATAAGCAACCTTGTCGAAACTTTTTTTACCCGAGAATCATAATAAAATCGTTATCATTTAATCATGACTAATTAAATAATATTCACAATAATAATTATCATTAGTATTATTATTAAGTAAATACAATTGTTTTTCTTAGACATATAAATCATCTACCAACTTGAAACCTGTATCATTGACTGTAACCATGAGTCATGGATACAACAAATACAGGTTGGTTGTAAAAACTTATAAACGAGCACAAAAAAACTAAATATACATAATAAATATAACAAATATACATTTTGTGTTTCAATAATTCGTAATGTTGATGAAATATATATATATATTTTTTTTTTTCGTAACTAGTATGAGTTCCAGAGGAAGAGGATTCAATTCACGTGGCGGTGGTGGTACTTACAGAGGACGTGGTGGAAGTAATTGGGAAACAAGTAGTAACGGTAGCAACATGAGTCGAGGTGGTTATAGTTCGTCACGTGGCGGTAGATTTAATAAATATTCTTCGACAAGTTATGACTCGCGTCATAAATATAACTCTAGTATGTTTATTTCATTTATTATTTTTACAAATTTATTTTTTACTAATAAGCGTAGAATTTATTAATTACAATTAATTCAATACATTTTAGGCGGATCATCTGATCGTTATTCCAGCAGAGGTGGTAGAGGTGATCACTCTAATAATTATAAACGTCCACGTGTAAGTTTAATATTTAATTGTTATATTATTTGAAAATAATTTGTTAATTATTAAAATAAATTGTTAGAATAATAATATTTATTATCGTAGCAAGAATCATATTCAAATCGGGATGATCGTAGGTCATCGAGTGATCGCAAACGTGTGAGAAACGATTCTTATCAGGTATGTATTTAAAAAAATTAATACATAGTTAATAAAATAGTATTATTAATAAGAATAATAAAATTTATGTGAAGAAGAAAAATTAATCGAAATGCTCTTAAGTCTTTGGTAAATGTCTTTGCCCATTGCATTAAATATTTTAAACGTATTATAATTTATTTAAATTCATTACTAATGCCAACCCATTCACCTCAAAACAATAAGTCGTAGTAACTTTTTTTTTTGTTTTAACTTTAAATAACATTTCTCAAGTTTATTTTAAATGAAACATAGTTAATGTAAGAGGCGAATGGGAATATATATACATTAGGGTGATTCAAAAAATAACATTTTTTTTTTCTCGGAAACGGTTTTGAAAGTTTCATTTAGTTAAAAAAAAGACGCCTGTGAAAGTTTGAGCTCTTAATATTAACATTAAGAGGTTCTGCATTGCACTTTTCTATTTTCCATAAGAATGACATGGAAAAATTTTTTTTTGCGTCTTCTGATTTTTATAAGTAGCTAACGATGCGTCATAGGAATAATTGGCAGGCATATTGTTGTAGGTAATTGAAAGTTTAATAAAGTTTTTTCGAATTCCGCATTTTTTTCTAGTTATTTTCATTTTAATGTCAAGCTCATAAAACATTGTCTTCTGATCGATTTTAAGAGCTTGACATTAAAATGAAAATAACTAGAAAACAATGCGGAATACGAAAAATTTTATTGGAAATAACTTCTAGGGAATAAAATTGTCTACAAAAAAGGTCCCATGATATTTTGTACTAGGTCTGATAGTTTCACCGGAAAAGTAAAAAGATCTCAAAATTTAATACGAATTCGACTTTAACCTCAAATAACTTTTGAACAAATATTTATCAAAAAATGATAAGAAACTTTTTTTGTAGAGCACTCAATTACCTACAAAATATGCTTGCCAATTATTCCTATGACGCATCGTTAGCTACTTATAAAAATCAGAAGATGCAAAAAAAATTTTTTCGATGTCATTCTTATGGAAAATAGAAAAGTGCAATGCAGAACTTATTAATGTTAATATTAAGAGCTCTAATTTTCACAGGTGTCTTTTTTTATCTAAATGAAACTTTTGAACCTGTTTCCGAAAAAAAAATTTTTTATTTTTTGAATCACCCTAATATACATATAGTATATATTAAGGTGTTTGAAAATAAACATTTTTTTTTTTTTTTTTTCATGTCTTATGGTCTTAAAAGTTAGTCTTAGGTATTCGAAAAATTCTCCCAAAAGAGCAGCTCGAAAGATCAATCCTGCTAAGAGCTCAACGAATATTAATTTTCTCATTCGAATTACATGTAAAAAAATTTTTTCTCCTCGACGGGCGGAAAGCGTCAACTTTCGTCCCGCTGTGCAAAACGAAGTTGCCGCTTTCCGCCTCCGTCGAGGAGAAAAATAGCATACACTCCTCGGGAAGTAAATAAGAAAGCCTCAGATCACATGTTTGTTGACCTCGGCTTCGCCTCGGCCAACAATTACATGTGCTCTGCGACATTTCTTACTTTACTTCCCTCAGTGTGTAATATACTATTTTTTGTTTTTTATATATAATAGTATATTTTATCATTCATGCAATATAAGTGCTATCTTAGCGCACGCTCTTTTGTTCGCCAAATAGCTGTTTGCCCATTTAACTGTTTCCACGACATTTGTGTGCGTTAAACGATTATCTGAGTGCGACAAGTTAGTTCTCCGGAGAAAACACTCAGAAGCTTTTTTGTAGAGAATTTAATTTCCTATAAGATTATGCACTTCGATTTTCGAAAAAAATTTTTTTTAATACTTTTATTTTTAAAGAACAAAAAACAATTTTTTTACATGCAATTTGAATTGGAAAATGAATATACGTTGAGCTCTTAGTAGAATTGAGATTTCGAGCTGCTCTTTTGGGAGGATTTTTTTTATACCTAAAACTAACTTTTGAGACCATAAGAAAAAAAATTTTTTTTTGTGAAACACCCTAGTATATATATTAACATTTATTTTTGAATATTAATAAAATTAACAATACTCAAAAATTAACTCATCAATAATCAACGTATCGAGAACTCATAACTGTTAGTGAAGTTTATAAATCAGGGACTCAATATTTTTCCTACTTTCCTTTCAAGCTACGCGCCGATGGCCGCTTGTACACACGTACTTTTAGCTATGGAACAGCTATGAAAATGATGCAAATAATATGATGAAATCTATATATATATATATATATAATATATAATAAAGACTTTTTAGTCAGACATATGAATAAGCTGATTTCGTTGGATGAACCGATGCCAAAATAGTTGCATTTAAATGCAACTTTGAAACTAAAACCCGGTTGTTTTCATCTAGGAGGAGAAAATGACCTATAAATAATATTAGTACGCGTGACATAAGATATACATATGTATATATATATACATATATATATATATATACATATATATATATGTTTTAAACCGTGCAAAATTGTAAGCACTAGACATCTTTCTATATCATTTATGCCTCTACCAATTTCTAGTCTTCTACAATTTAAAACTAAAAACTAAGAAAAAAAATAGAAAAAAAAAAGCGGCATCATTGAACATTCAACTTTAATTTCCTTGCGGATTTAATGTCCGTATCTTTAAATAAATATATTAGTTAATAATGTACAGGCTGTCCCTGCATGATTTAAATAGAAAATATACATAGATATATCAGATAAGTATAAAAATTTAAATACATAAGGTTTACACTGCGTAAAGCAATAAAAACCTTAGTTTTAATTGAAAAATATAAAAAAAAAATCCAACGAGAGGTATTGGTTAATTTTACGGATTGAAACCGGGTTAATGAAGCGTAAGAAATGATTGAGGATGGATTTATAAATATATATTTGATAAAATATTGAGAGAAAAAGAGCATCATTGAAAAATGGTTGATAAAAGAAATTAAGAGAAAAAAAAATAGTAAGAGATTATAAATAAATAAATAAAAAAAAAAAAACATGATGGTAGATGGCAGAAAATTGAATTTGAATTTGGCAGGGTGAAGGCAGCAGTGGCTCGCAGAGGTATCCCTCATCCTATGGCGGTTCATCAAGTACATCTGCTTATAACGAGAATAAGAGATCATCATCATCAGCTGGTTATGATGATAAAAGGCAGAGTGAACGAGCATCATCTTATCATCGTTCAGAAGAACGTCATTCATCGACATCAAGGAATTATGCAGCACCACCACCACCACGTATTAGTGATATGGCACCACCATCACAACGTTACAACAGCAACAGTTCTAATCGTGGTGGTGGACGTTTATCACGTCAAAGTAGTAATTACCGCGGACGTGGAATTTCAACACGTGCAAGAGGTGGTAATTTTCGTGTTGGAAGTTCACGTACGGAACTATTATTGAGCCGTAAACGTGCACTCACTTCAACTCTTGATTATCGTCGTAAGCTGCTCAGTTCGCGTTCACGCGACTACATTCAACGGGTACGATTGGCCTCAACTAAAATACGCAGGAGGTAATTTATAACTATCAAATCATTTATAAAAATAATAAACGATCGCGATGGCTATATGACGTTAAGGCACACTTATATAAAATATAAAGTATATGGTTTAATAATATATAATTATTGTAAATAAATTATGTCAACAAATCACTTGCTTATGCACTTTAATTGCTAAGCAAGTGGATCAAACATTATTGAGGGAACAAATAAAATTTATTATATGTATATGTATATATATATATATATATATAAAATTATAAAATATCAGTGCCAAAATTGATGATGGCAAAATATATTTAACACAGGGGTTCAAGGAATGATTTAATAAATATTATAAAAATTAATGCATAAATGATATGCATTACGCCCAAGAAAATTAATAACAATTGATTTTATATACAATATGGTTTATTAACCATTGATTTATTTAATAGATATTTATCCCTAACTAAATACATATATTAAATTGTTGAGAATTACATTGATCTGTCAGAACAAAACTTAAAAAAGTAATTTTATAATATTAGCTGGAGAAAATATTATTACATTGAAAAGAATGATTTCTCAATGTGTTCATACATATAGATAATATATCAATATAAATATAAATATATGTATATATATAATTAAAAATGATTGAAAATAGAGCAGTGAGTAAAAAAAAAAAACAATAATAAACAATACGATGACATTGGATATAATTAATTTCAATACAAAATTGCTGTGCCATTCTCTATAGCGGTACTAGGATATCCGGAAGTAAAAAGGAGTCAGGTACGGGATCCAGTTTGAAGGACAAGGATAGAGTCGACAAGGCACTTAATGATGCCTATTCTGATGATGACGATGACGATGAAGACAAAGATGTTGAAGAAAATTGGGATGTTGATGAAAAGGTATTATTATTTAATTATATTCTTTAGGGCATTCTTAAATAATTCCCTCCCCTCCTAGTTTCTTAAATATACCCAATGATCTTAAACTGTCATAACCGTAATAAAATTTAATCAAACAATTAATTTCAAATAAAAAACTCAAATACGATTATGATAATTCAAAATTAAAAAGTGGGGCCGGAGACGTTCAAGAATGCCGTTAAATTAATTAATTAATTATAATAATACTTATAATTTTAGACGGCTCATTCAGAAGAAGATGAACCAGAAGATAATGAAGAAGAAAAAAAAACAAAAGAGGATAAGCGTAAGAAAGAAAAAATTGATCGTAAAAGTAATGATCGCGAAGAAATAAAAGATGATGAGATTAATAGAGAAGAAGATAAAATAAAACATGAGGTATAATTAATATTGAATATATTTATTTATCTGAAATAATTGTTTGATTATTTAAATTTTAAAATCTAGAAAGAAGAAGTTAATGAGGTTGATGAAGAAAAAGAAGTAAAAATAAAAGAAGAGGCTGGAGATCCTGATGATACGCCAAACAGTAGACGTGAAGGTGGCAGACGTTTTATTAAACTAACTTGTCCACATTGTTCTCATCGCAGTGTTACATTTAAAGACTATTCATTGCATTTATATTCCGGACGTCATAATACAGCAATGAGACGAATTGCAGCACGTCATAAGGCTAGTTTAGCGCGCATGAGAGTTCTTCAACGTCAGGAACAACGACGTCATGAAGCACGCGAAGCCGCGCGTGGTACTTTGCCATCACGCACAATGTTTTGTCAAATTTGTAAACTTAATTACCGTTCATTAAAGGCCGTACATCATTCATCTGACTCACATCGTCAGATTAAAAGATTCCTTACGCCGTTCTGCCGTGTCTGTAGAATGCAGTTCCGATCGCCGATGCTTTTTGAAACTCATGCTTGTTCACTTGATCACATTAAGGTAGTTTTTTTTTTTTTTTATTTTTTTTATATTAATAACAGTATTATTATAAAGATTTCTTATCTAAAGATTTAATAAATTCATTTATTTTTTAGCGAAAGAGTCTTGTAGATGAGAAAAAAAGTGCCGGTACTGCGGAAGCTGATGGAGATTCAAGTGCGATGGAAGATGATGATAAAGATCATAATCTTGAAAACTTTATGACATTAGATTCTGTTGGGGATGTCGATGGTTAATATATTTTTATATTTTTTTGTAATTCACTCGAAATTTTTTAGCAATTAGTATAAGTATTTTTATTAATATTATGTATTATATTTAACAGCTGAAGAAGATGAAGAGTCGGCGGATAAAAAGAAAAAAGATAAACCAGATACTGAAAATCCAGCAGAGACGGAAAAAAAACCTAAACATAAACAAATGATTAAAGTAGGAGTTGAATATATTAAAACTGTTGAAGTTCAGTTTTGTGATCTTTGTAAAGTATATCTTCCACGTAATGAAAATTCCGAAAGAGCGCTAGCTCTTCATTGCTCAACTAGAAGCCATCTTAAACGGTATTTATAAAATTAAATATTGTATACAAGTTAATTGTTATTATTTTTATATTGTATATTAATAAATAAATATAATACATTTTTTAGTTATGTTCGTGATAATGATGACAAAGCGTTGCGTCGTCAAGCAGAACGTATTCATCTTCAAACTTCAACAACTACAACAAATAATGTCACAGCAAATTCAATAAATTCATTGGAAAATGTTAAAGCATCATCGACAAATAATCCCCAGCCAATTACTACAAGCATTAGTAATGTGTCTGCTAATTCCGAAACATCTGTTGAAAGTAGTATTGGTATTGGTGATAGTAATAGTGGGCAAGCCAGTGAACAAAATCAAAATTCGTCAGAAGCTGATGTTACTTTGGCTTTATCAAAGCCAAGTAAAATTCAAGAAGAAGAAGATGATTATCCTAATGACGGCGATAAACTTTGGGATGATGTTGATAAAGATCTAGGGGATATTTTGCGTGAAGTGGAGCCTGGTAAATCAAGTGATGATGAAGATACACGGTATGACAGATTCAAAAATACAGATAAAAAGGCACAGCATAATAAAGATAAAAATTCAGAAGAAATTGATGATAACAATAAAAAAAATGAAGTCAAAATTAAAGTTGAAACAACTGATGATTAATTTTTAATATTTCTTTTTTCTTTTTTATTTTTTTATACTCTGAATTTTTTGATTTTATTACTTTAAATTGATAAATTCAATCTAAAATCCTATAAAAGTTAAGTGAATTGTTAATATTAAAAGGTATCGATAACTAAAAATTAATCGGCTTAATCGACAATGTCTTTGTGCAGAATATAAATATGTATTACATCACTTTATTGTAATAATTTAAAAAGAATGCAGTAATCGCTCGAAAAAAAAATAATTTGAGTTTGAATGACATGATTAATTTTAAAAAATTTGTAATTTTGGTGTCAATATTTTTCATAGTAATTATTATTGATAGACATTATAAAAATTATTTTTCAATAGTTTTAAAAATACTTTATGTACAAAATAATTACGTTTAATAATTTTTTATAATAACCGTGTGTCATTTAATAAATAATTACATATAACTAGTATTGATGCAACTACATGTTAATATGTAGTATGATTAATTTTAAAAAAAATGTGTATTATTAAAATTTGACAATTCATGCAAAAAAAAAGACCGTTATTTCTTTCACATCGACTTATAACAAACATTTTGAAATTTAAGATTATACATAAATAAAGTATAATAATTAAAAAATAAAATCTATGTTTTCTTTTATTTTAAGGTAATGGACCAATTCCCGATCAAGACCTAATAGCCGATGAATTTTGATATTATATATATATTTATATAATTTTTATACAACGAATGATTGATAAAAATAATTACTTTTAATAAAATGACTTTCTGAATCTAAATCTACAATTTTGTTAAATATTTGAACATTACAAATGTATTTTAAGTTGCTGTTTTAAACAACGAGGATTGATGTTCATTTTCAATGTACGTTCGAAGTAATATACAAACTTCAAGCATTTCAACATTTTCAAATTAAATTTTAGCTTTAACAATTTATTTTGTATTTGTTAATTTGCTTTATTCTATGTACACATTTGGTACAGTCAACTGAGAATTTCAGATATATGCGGAAGTGGACAAATTTGTAACGATTTGAAATTTTATGGAGTTGTTCGAAATGATATAAATAACGAGAAAAAAATTTTTACTAACTTTTTAAGCAATATAATGGGTGCATTGCGAAATGCGCTGCGAGCAGCTGTAGTGTGGCGCAACGCCGCAGCTCAGCAGCAAACAGCGCATAGTGCAGCGTAGTAGTAGCAGCACCATCTTAGCGCGAAATTTGAAATATCTAAGTTCAACGTATTTTTAAAATTCGATCGTAAAACACACTCTAATGCTTCGCATTAAGAGTCGTGCAATTTATTTAAGCATTAGTTGATCATCTGATTAATTTATTTGTGTTAAGAATTGAATTGTTTTGGAGCAATGGATCGAATCATATTTTTAACGAATATTGTAATAAATACGGTTTCCTGAGAAGAAGACGAAGATGATGATGGAGAATTGTTGCAAACTCAATGTTTTAGGACAATGTAGAACAACAACTCGCTTTGACTGATACGTGGGAAATATTATTCCTGCTTATGATGATGTCAAATTCCGACGTCATTTTCCATGGTGACCCCATTTCTGGAAAACCTGGAAATGTCAGGGAATTATAAATATACTGGAAAAATCAGGAAAAATTCAGGGAATTTCGTGACGAAGCTGGAAAAATTTTTACTTTCTCTTCCTTTGACTAAAAAAATCAGATACATTTTTTTTTTCTGTTGAAACTGTTCAAAAAGTGGCGCGCTGCGAGTGCGATTATAATATCATCTTGAAAAAATATTAGTAGACATCGATTTTAATAGCGAAAAAACGAAGCAGTTAGAATTTTAAAGGCTGTTAGAAAAACAAAGTCTTAGTTAAAACGAATCTCCAGGAACTTCAAGCTATTAACATGCGTATTGACACGTTAGGAAACCAAAAAAATTAAAAGTATGAATAAGTATTAATTAACTTACTAATAAGTTTCACTATATTTATTATTTGCGTACCTCATTAATATTGTATTAATATTCTATAAAACTTGTAATCCACGAAGCAGTAGAAAAGTTTGCCCCCTGGCTGTCTCAGTTTATTTTGAGAAAGCGCATTAATCACGAAGATGTGGTCCCTGATACCTCTTTTGCTACGATGTCCGGCTTGGCTCTCTTTCAATAGCTTGTTCTTTTCTATCCGTCTGTTCATTCGTCTGGCTACCATGTTGGTCAAGATTTTATATCCTGCAGTTAGTAGTGACATTCCACGGTAATTGGTTGGAGTGTCAGGGTTTCTAGCCTTGAAGATCGGTACTATTATTGCTGTGTCCCATTTTTCAGGGAGTACACCGTTTTTCCAGATGATGTTCAGTAAGTTTAGTAGCTCATCCAGTCTTTCTGCTGGAATTACTTTTAAAAACTCTATTGATATTCCATCTTTGCCAGCTCCCTGTTTAGAAAATCTCATAGAATCCAATAGATTCTCATAAATTCCCTTAGAGATTTTATAAGAATGAATGAGTTCTATGAGAAGTGCTATAGTTAAGTATAGGGTCTTATACATACAGATATAAGAATCTATCGGATTTTTTAAGCAGGGCTGCTTTTCCATTCTTCATTTTGCTGAGTGCTTCGTGCAGCTCTGTCTTCGTGAACTCAGCATCAAGGTCCTCATCTCTTATTTTCTCAGCAGGTTCAACACTTTCTTCTGTATTGTTTCTTCTATGCTTAAATATGTCTGGCGATGAGTTTTTGCTGTTTAGGATCTTCTCGAAATGTGTTTTCCACTGCTTCGCGTTGATATTCTCACTAGGCGAACTTCTTTTGTATCCAAGAAGTAGTTGACTTTTTTCCATCACTGCGACATGTCTCGCGTTTTATCAAGCTCCTTCCATTAGGCTTCCCTCCATTTTCTCTCTTTTTCATTGCAAGTTTCTTTTAATTTTTTTCTGCTGTTTTTCAGCAGCTGTTTGTTTTCCTCGCATTTATTTTTTAGGAACTTTTTGAGGTTCACCTATGTTTGTTTCTTGACAGTTCTGCATGCTTCATTGTACCAGGGATCTGTGTTTCGTATCTTAGCTATCTTTCTCTTCTTGTACATGCCACAGTTTCGCGCAGCGTTCATCAGTAGCGCCTTTAGCTGTAGCCAGTCTACTGGGTTTTCTTCCAAGTCAAACCACTCCCATTCTTCTCTTATGTAGTCTGCATACTCTTCTTGCTTATCTGCACGCCACTTTAGCTTTTCTTTAATCGATTCACATTGTTCTTTTGCTTGATCCTGGTCCTGGGCATCCAGTAGGTCTTCTTTTAGTGTCATTGTTACTGGCAGATGATTCCACTCTGGTCTGGCCTGGATTTGCACACTGCTTACTTTTTTTAGCGCCTCTGGTCCAAGGCATACTACCAGATCGAGTACTGAAGCACACACTTCATCTTTACCTCCTACAAAGGTGACTTCACCAGTTAAATCTCCATTGACTCGACCGTTTGCAATGTACAGTCCCCATTCTTCACATATCTTCAGCAGCTTCCGTCCTTCAGTATTAATAGTTTTGTTTGTGATCTCCTTATCTCGCCTACATGCTCTTCCCATTCACTGTCGGTGTATCCAGTTTCCTCACTGACTCTCGCATTGATGTCTCCGATCACATATGTAATCTTGCCAGATTTCACAGCTTCAAATAACTGCTCTTCAAAATCTTTGTGTGCTACGTTAAGTCCAACATTATTGTACATTGTTATTATATTATACTTATCAGACGTGGCCAGCAGTCCTCGCTTCCACTCTTTGACGCTCCAGTTTTTGGACATGCTGCTCTTGATGCCAAGAATCTGTCCACCGCTTGCTCTACCTCTGGTATTCTTTCACTTCACTGCAGCCTTGCACCACCAGTGATACTTATTAGTTAATGATTTTACAGCCTTGTTTTGCGCTTCCTTGGTTACCAATGTCTCCTGTAAGATAATTATGTCAGCAAGTTCTAAAAAGTTATCTGCATACTTAGTGTTTTTAATTCCTGCGATATTCCATATTATGACTTTGATTCCTTGTTTACTGCTCTCCATGGTTCCGAAATGGCTGTTGCATTAAGTCGCCATTTAGATCTTCCCATCTCCACCAGGTGCCTTTTGCCCACATTCTCATGTAGTTGGTTTTTGCTATTCTTCCTTGCGAGATCTCTTTGTCCACTTCCTGTCTGATCCATGCTTGCACATGGGCTTCTCTTCTGGTATAGTCATCATTTATCCATAAGTTCAACCCTATCAGCTTGCTTTTCTTCGCCATTATGACTTTCTTCGGGTTGATTGACTCGTTATCAGTAACTTTTGACTCGTCACAACCTTATTTACTTTTGTACTGATGCTGAACTCTGCATTCAACCAGTTGGACATGTTGTTGATGTCCTTCCAGTCAGGGTTGAAATCTCCTGTGATGACTATATTGTTTCTTCTTCGACGTCTTTCGTCCACCTCTCTCTTGAGCTCTCCAAACCTCATGGCATCTGGCTTTTCTACCATAGACTCAGGTTTACGTTTTCTGCTTCTATCATCGTTGCTCTTTTGGGCATCTTATCTGTTATCAGTATTGCTTCGCTGGTGTTTTTTATCTCCGCTATTTTGCATTCCCCCACTCTGCAACACTTGTTCTGGATCAGGACTTATTCTTGTGTTCTTGTGTTTTGTCAGGTGACTAGTTGGAGGTACTCTTCGCAGGTGGTAGAGGCTTCGTAGTAACCTATCGGTATTATCCTGAGCCGTTTTCTTACTCATTGTCAGGCTGTCATCCAGAAAATTCTGCACACTACCGCCCTGATTAGAAAATACGATTCGTGATGATTAAAAACGATTAAAAATATAATCCTCATTAATCGTTTTAATCATCATAATCCACATAGTTTTTTACATTCAATCGTCTCCAATCCTCAAATAATGATCAATTATTTTACGATAATAAACGATTAATGAGGATTAAAAATTTCAAATCCTTATGGATCGTCTTTAATCTTCAATCGGAACCAGAAATTACAATATTATTTTACGATTAAAAGCGAATCATGAGGATTAAAAGTTTTTAATCCTCATGAATCGTCTTCAATCGTAAAATAATATACAGCAATTTCTGGTCCTGCATGAAGATTAAAGACGATTAAAAATTAAATCGTTTTTCTTTCTCTTTAATCATCAATTGAGGACTCGTGATGATTCAAAACGATTAAAACAGTTTTAATCCTCACGAATCGTATTTTTTAATCAGGGTATGTTACCTACGAATTAATGTTAAAATAATGAAACTATTTTCCCATTCATTCTTATGCAACGGTAAGAGTGGTAGAAACGTGTACTCATAGAATCTTACATAAAATTAAGAAATCTAATTTGTGATGATTTGAGATTACGTAACTCTTAGTCATTTTAAATCATTCCAAATTGACTCAATTATTTTGCATTCGAGCATAAATTTTCGAACAAATCATTCTAAATCATATTGAATTAAAAAATAACGAAATATTATTTTACGATTTAAAATTATTTGAAACAATTCAAACTCTTGAATCATTTTAAATTAAAATGAATTAAGAAATAACATCGCAATTTCTGATTCCTCGGCTGATTCAAAATTATTTAAAATAATATAAACTCTCGAATCATTTTAAATTGAATTGAATTGAGAAATAATATGGCAATTTCTGGACCCTCGGGTGATTTAAAACTATTTGAAAAGATGTAAATTCTTGAGTCATTTTAAATTAAATTGAATGAGGAAATAGTATCGGTTTCTGGTACCACCTGTGGATTTAAAACGATTCGAAAGAATTTGTCGGATCGAATGCTACTTAACCCTTTTGAATTGTACTATAATAAGTAAATTTCTAGCATCTTAAAAGGACTTGAAATGATTCAAACGGATTTGACTTTTTAAAAAACTTTTTTTAGCATGGGGGTAGAATTTGTACCTTATAAAAAAAAAAATTTTTTTACTCAACATTTTGAGGTGGCTCACTCGTTTTTTAAATAAATAATTGATTAAACGGGGTAGTTCTAACGAAAAAAATTTTTTTTTGTCCAAAATCGTGGAAAACATCTAATAATTGTCGAATGTGATTTTTTTTTACTTCACTTTCATTTTAATTCAAAAGAAAATGCTTTACATTTTTGGATTTTTTACTTAAATTACAAAAATAATAGGAAAAAAATTTTTTCAACTTCTGACTTTCAATTAGCTTTCAAGGGGACACCCTACAGATTCTAGAACACCATGTAGTTTTTAACTTCCCGCTAAGAAAATTGTAAATTTTCAAAAATTCGGGAAGTTATTGGTTTCGGTCCGATTTACGAAAATCGAATTTTCATCAGATGTCGACGTTTTGAAGTCCTAGGAAGCTATTCTGACTAATTTCAAGATGATGTCCGAGTGTATGTATGTATGTATGTACGTACGTACGTATGTAAATGCCTGTATCTTTTGAACGGATGAACCGATTTTGAACTTTAAGGTGTCATTCGACGCGGCTTGTCAATACCTTGAAGCTGTTAGAAAATTAAGCTTGATCGGTAGGGCTCGTTCAGAGATATTCCAAAAATAAAATTTTTTCAAAAATGTTTTTTTTGGATAACTTTTAATGTGCTCGATGGATTGATTCCAAAATGGACTGGACTCTAGAGCTTTATAAGCCGCGTCGAATGTCACCTCAACCATCAAAATCGGTTCATTCGTTCAAGAGAAACCGTTGTCGAAAGAATTAAAAAAAAAATTATTTTTATTTTTTTTGAAATATCTCAAAAATGACTCGATAAATCGAATTCAACATTCGATCAGCTTAAGGACTTGATAAAACGCGTCGATTGCCACCTTAACCGTCTCAATCGGTTGATTCGTTTGAGAGATATCGTTGGCGAAAAAATGGTGAAAAACGTTTTTTTCGAAAACAACAGCATACAAACGTATTTTCGAGCTCGAAGAGCTCGAAAGTGTATTCACAATAATGTTTTCGAGGTTCTTGAGCTCGAAAACAGCGGGAAGTTTTGGGGCTGGCCCGCAGGGTCAACTGACAGACCGATTTTTTTTCGTTGGGACTATCCCGTTTGATCAATTATTTATTTTAAAAACGAGTGGGTCACCTCAAAATGTTGAGTAAAAAAATTTTTTTTTTCTTGAAAAATTTTTTTTTTTTTTATAAGATACAAATTCTACCCCCATGCTAAGAAAAACAAAAAAAAAGTTTTTTTTCAACCCACCCTAGTGTGGATGTAAACCTCTCATATCTTTTTGATGAATGAACCGATTTAGATGGTTCTTGCGGCATTCGAAAGATATCTTCTGAACTTAGATTTTCAAAAAAATTTTAGACCATTTAGTCAAATAAACTCTGAGATATTTAAGAAATACGAAAAAAAAAAAAAATTTTTGTTTTCGTTTTTTTTGGATATTGTGAAAACTGTTGGATCGATCAATTCTAAAATCTAATCAGCTCTAGAACTCAATAAAAGCTTTCGATTGCAACCAAGAACGTCTCAATCAGATAATCCGTTCAAAAGATATCGTCGACGAAAGAAACAGTAGAAAACAGTTTTTTGCAAATATCTTCGAAACGACTAAACCAATCATTCCTAAAATCTTATCAGCTCTAGATCTCAATAAAACGCGCCGATTGCCACCTCAACCGTCTTAATCTGATAATCCGTTCTAGAGATATCGTCGACGAAAGAATGAAAAAAAATCGTTTTTTTTTCGTTTTTCGTGAATATTTCGGAAACTATCGAATCGATCAATTTAAAAATCTAATCAGCTCTATAACTCGATGAAAGCTTTCGATTGCCACCTCAACTGTCTCAATCGGTTAATTCGTTCGCGGGATATCGTGGGAGAAAGAATTGGTAAAAAACGGTTTATTCGAAAACAATGGAATACAGACGTATTTTCGAGCTCGAAAATGTATTCACAACAACGTTTACGAGCTCAAGGAGCTTGAAAACAGCGGGAAGTTTGGGGGCTGGCCTGCAGGGCCAACCGATGCCCAGATTTTTTTGTTTGAAGACGAAGATAAATTTTCTCGGAATAAGTACTATTTTTTAAACGCAAAAATTTTTGTATGCTCCAGCCAAGAAAAAAAATGCTTAAACTAAGAGAAAAATAACTTGTGAGTAAAGATATATATGTATATATGTAGGAGAGGGAAGTCACCGGTGCTATAAGCAGCAGTGGAAGTAGTCCGATGCTCGCCACGAGATCGCGCTCACCAGTTATAGTGTCCCTGGTAAGAAACTTATCTCAGAACTGTTATATTCCAATGCTGGAAGCTAAATTGATCAAAGTGGTTTTTTTCAAATATTCTCCACATAAATAAATAAATGAATCCCAATGACCTCACGACATGTAATGACTTTATAAACATTTGTTAAAATCTTAACAGATAGGAACAAATACAAAAATTAAAAATAAATGTAACCAAACATTGTAATTAAAGAAATAAAGAGAATTATAAAACGAACGAAATGCTGGAAGCAATTTTGGCACGAGTACTCCTCTGTTGTTTGACAGAGTGATAAGTACCTTTTTTTATGGTCACATAGTATAGTCTATATTACATCGTGGCATTAGTATTTATTGTCAATGCTTTCATAAATAATTATTATTAGAAATTAAACTTGGACTTACAAAAAAAAAATTATTTTAATAAAAAGTATAGTCTACTATATGAACAAAAATTTACAATTTATTCAATGCATTGCATAGGAATTTAATTATATATAGTTCTATATAATTATATATAACTATATAGAACTATTTATAATTATATATAGTTATATATAATTATATAAGGCCATTTTCCATATATATTTATTAGGGTGATCCAAAAAATAACAAATTTTTTTTTTTTTCTTCCAAACAGGTTCAAAAGTTTCATTTAGATAAAAAAAGACGCCTGTGAAAATTAGAGCTCTTAATATTAACATTAAGAGGTTCCTCATCGCACTTTTCTATTTTCCATAAGAATAACATGGGAAAAATTTTTTTTACGTCTTCTGATTTTTATAAGTAGCTAACGATGCGCCATAGGAATAATTGGCAGGCATATTTTTATAGGGAATTGAATGCTCTACAAAAAAAGATTCTTATCATTTTTTGAGGAATCTATTTGTTCAAAAGTTATTTGAGGTTGAAGACGAATTCATATTAAATTTTGAGATTTTCTACTTTTCCGGCGAAACTATCAGACTTATTACAAAATACCATTGGACCTTTTTTGTAGACAATTTTATTCCCTAAAAGTTATTTCGAATAAAGTTTTTTCGAATTCCGCATTGTTTTCTAGTTATTTTTATTTTAATGTGATGCTCATAAAAAAATAGTCTTCTGATCGATTTTAAGAGCTTGACATTAAAATAAAAATAACTAGAAAGCAATGCGGAATTCGAAAAAACTTTATTAGAAATAACTTTTAGGGAATAAAATTGTCTACAAAAAAGGTCTGATGATATTTTGTAATAAGTCTGATAGTTTCACCGGAAAAGTAGAAAATCTCAAAATTTAATATGAATTCGACTTCAACCTCAAATAACTTTTGAACAAATAGATTCCTCAAAAAATGATAAGAATCTTTTTTTGTAGAGCATTCAATTCCCTACAAAATTGTGTCTGCCATTTATTCCTATGACGCATCGTTAGCTACTTATAAAAATCAGAAGACGTAAAAAAAATTTTTTCCATGTTATTCTTATGGGAAATAGAAAAGTGCGATGAGGAACCTCTTAATGTTAATATTAAGAGCTCTAATTTTCACAGGCGTCTTTTTTTATCTAAATGAAACTTTTGAACCTGTTTGGAAGAAAAAAAAAAAAGTTTGTTATTTTTTGGATCACCCTAATATTTATACATACTTATATATAATTTTTTTTCTCCGGGACGCCAATTATAACACTAGGATCCATTAGGTTCCATTAAGAATTTGTTTGTTGCTACTTAACATTTGTAACATTTCCATCTTATAGTCACGTTCATTACTCTTTCCCATTCATATTTTTTGGATAGCTTGTAACGAGTGAAAATTAGGTTAATTTAAATCATTAAACAAGTATCAATTAATTTTGGAAACAAACAAATAAAATCAATTCAATTTTAAATATACCAGAAAATCAGAATTGAGACGAACCCACAATTATTAATTATTAGTAAAACTGGTTTAATTCGGAATATAAAGAAATTAAGCAATTAGAAATTATTATTAACAGCTACCCGTTATTGCTCGGATTGAGCTCACCGGAGTCCAGGGTTGAAAAGGGGTGGTCATAACACAGATTTGAACAAATTAATAAATAAACTTTATTTTAAATCAAAACTTTTACAAACGGATTTGGGCTTAGAGCCCCGTTCTACTACCTGTACACTGTTTACGCGGTTAAGCGGTCAATCAACGGTTTTCTCGTCGTTCACACATACAATCACGCACACACCACAATTTACGCGGGCTAATATCGGGGTTCTGCCCTTTCCCGGGTGTTTGGTCAACTTCCCCTTCGGCCCTACACGAGTTCCCCCTCCCAGAGGGTAAGCGGATGGTCTCCGTCCAAACCCCCACCTACTTGGATAAGTTCGCCTACCACCCTTTGGCAGAAGACCTCGGAGTGGGGACTCTCAACCCTCCCAAAGAGAGAAAAGATTCGCTTACCTGGTCCGGTCGGACTCCTGGTAAATGAGCTCCCGGGAAAAAATACTTAGATATGATCATATCTGTTTATGTATGATCATATATGAGCTCAGATATGATCATGTCTGTTCCCTGGTTAAAAAAGAGAATTAAAGAGGATTAAAAATGAATTGAATCCTTTTTAATTCTCTTTAGAGAATTGAATAGAATTAAGGAGAATTCATATTTAGAAATTTTTAATACTATTTAATTCTCTTCAGAGAATTAAATAGAATTAAGGAGAATTCATATTTAGAAATTTTTAATACTATTTAATTCTCTTCAGAGAATTAAATAGAATTAAGGAGAATTCATATTTACAAATTATTAATGCTTTTAAATTCTCTTCAGAGAATTAAATAGAATTAAGGAGAATTCATATTTTGAAATTTTTAATACTATTTAATTCTCTTCAGAGAATTAAATAGAATTAAGGAGAATTCATATTTACAAATTATTAATACTTTTAACTTCTCTTCAGAGAATTAAATAGAATTAAGGAGAATTCATATTTTGAAATTTCAATACTTTTAAATTCTCTTCAGAGAATTAAATAGAATTAAGGAGGATTCATATTTAGAAATTTTTAATACTATTTAATTCTCTTCAAAGAATTGAATAGAATTAAGGAGAATTCATATTTAGAAATTTTTAATACTATTTAATTCTCTTCAGAGAATTAAATAGAATTAAGGAGAATTCGTATTTAGAAATTTTTAATACTATTTAATTCTCTTCAGAGAATTAAATAGAATTAAGGAGAATTCATATTTACAAATTATTAATACTTTTAAATTCTCTTCAGAGATTTAAATAGAATTAAGGAGGATTCATATTTTGAAATTTGTAATACTTTTAAATTCTCTTCAGAGAAATCGAATAGAAAAAAAAACTATTCCCAAGAAAAATATAGAGAGCCCGAACTGGGATGGATATCCCGAATTGTCCATGAGGAAGACCACTGGTTATACCAAATGTAATATATTTTCTATACCAGATATATATATATATATATATATATATAGGACGTGATGCAGGGTATACTGCACCACTACCAGTAGGTACTTCCCACTCTGCTACGCAAAGTTCGCTTGGTAGCAGTGGAGTGATGACTGACGATAACGTCCGCTGCATTTGCTTTTAACACTTCTACTATAAGTGTCCATATCCAAGAAGCCCGCACGCTCTAGCGGTGAGCGCAGAACTAACTTTCGCTCACTTACTCTCTCCCGCCAGATTGTCGGTCGGCGAGCGTCTCACGATCACTCTTACATTTTTTTTCCCGTTGGCTTTTTCTCTTATGATTACTTTTTTTTCCAAAAAATAATTATTTCTTTTCATTCCCAGAATAAAATTTTAATATATAAATAATTACAAATCATTATTATTTTGTTTTTTCAGTTTAAAAAAAAAATTAATTTTTTTTGTTATGGTTACAATTCTCTCGAATTCTCAGCGAGAACAGGAATTGCAACATATGACTTTGAAATTAAAAAAAATAAGATGGAATTGAACTTTTTCGAATCCTGTTTTATTCTCTCGGATTCTCGGAAAGAACAGTAATTGCAACATTATTTTAGAATGAAAAAGAATTAGTTAGAATTAAACTTTTTCCAATCCTCTTTTATTCTCTTTAATCCTCCACGGGAACAGAAATTAAATATTATTTTCGAATTAAAAAGGATTAGTTAGAATTAAACTTTTTCTAATCCTCTTTTATTCTCTTGAATTCTCCGCGAGAACAGAAATTCAAAGTTATTTTAGAATTAAAAAGAATTCGTTAGAATTAAACTTTTTCCAATCCTCTTTTATTCTCTTGAATCCTCCACGGGAACAGAAATTAAATATTATGTTAGAATTAAAAAGAATTAGTTAGGATTAAACTTTTTTGAATCCTTTTTCATTCTCTTGAATCCTCCGCGAGCACAGAATTTCAAAGTTATTTTAGAATTAAAAAGAATTAGTTAGAATTCAACTTTTTCCAATCCTCTTTTATTCTCTTGAATCCTCCACGGGAACAGAAATTAAATATTATTTTAGAATTAAAAAGGATTAGTTAGAATTGAACTTTTTCTGATCCTCTTTTATTCTCTTGAATTCTCCGCGAGAACAGAAATTCAAAGTTATTTTAGAATTAAAAAGAATTAGTTAGAATTAAACTTTTTCCAATCCTCTTTTATTCTCTTGAATCCTCCACGGGAACAGAAATTAAATATTATTTTAGAATTAAAAAGAATTAGTTAGAATTAAACTTCTTCCAATCCTCTTTTATTCTTTTGAATCCTCCACGGAAACAGAAATTAAATATTATTTTAGAATTAAAAAGAATTCGTTAGAATTAAACTTTTTCCAATCCTCTTTTATTCTTTTGAATCCTCCACGGGAACAGAAATTAAATATTATTTTAGAATTAAAAAGAATTAGTTAGAATTAAACTTCTTCCAATCCTCTTTCATTCTTTTGAATCCTCCACGGAAACAGAAATTAAATATTATTTTAGAATTAAAAAGAATTCGTTAGAATTAAACTTTTTTCAATCCTCTTTTATTCTTTTGAATCCTCCACGGGAACAGAAATTAAATATTATTTAAGAATTAAAAAGAATTCGTTAGAATTAAACTTTTTCCAATCCTCTTTTATTCTTTTGAATCCTCCACGGGAACAGAAATTAAATATTATTTAAGAATTAAAAAGAATTCGTTAGAATTAAACTTTTTCCAATCCTCTTTTATTCTCTTGAATCCTCCGCGAGAACAGAAATGAAATATTGATTTAGAATTAAAAAGAATTGGTTAGAATTCAACTTTTTCCAATCCTCTTTTATTCTTTTGAATCCTCCACGGGAACAGAAATTAAATATTATTTTAGAATTAAAAAGGATTAGTTAGAATTAAACTTTTTCTAATTCTCTTTTATTCTCTTGAATTCTCCGCGAGAACAGAAATTCAAAGTTATTTTAGAATTAAAAAGAATTACTTAGAATTAAACTTTTTCCAATCCTCTTCTATTCTTTTGAATCCTCCACGGGAACAGAAATTAAATATTATTTTAGAATTAAAAAGGATTAGTTAGAATTAAACTTTTTCTAATCCTCTTTTATTCTCTTGAATTCTCCGCGAGAACAGAAATTCCAAGTTATTTTAGAATTAAAAAGAATTCGTTAGAATTAAACTTTTTGAATCCTCTTTTATACTTCCGAATCCTCCGCGCGATCAGAAATTGCAATATTATTTTAGAATTAAAAAGGATAAGTTAGGATTAAAAATATTTAATCCTTTTTATTCTTTTTAATCCTAAAACGATAATAATTTTGTCGCTAGATGAAGGAGAATTAGAAAGGATTCATTTTATGGTCGATCTGAATTCTCTGGAGAATTAAGAGTATTAAAGAGTATTAAGGAGTATTAAGTATGTGTGCTTTTTTAATCCTTTTTAATTCACTTTTTTAACCAGGGTTCATGGATGATCCTATATGATCGCATAGAAATTTTCGTTTTTTTATTTAAACTGAAATTACATCTATTCATTTTCATTTTTTTAAAATAACTATTGCATATTCAGAAAGCTGGTTTTTTAAGCTTTCAAAATCTCTATAACAAAGTTCGATTACCTTAATTAGAAGATTAAATAAAATCATTTTAAATCGAAAGATTTCATTGCTACAGAAAAATAATTGAAATAATTTTTTATTTACATGATTTATTCTAAGTTTTTCGTAATAAATTGTTCCAAGAGTACTTTTTAATGATTCAAAAATATTTAAAATTGTTCATGAAACGTCTGCTAGGTGACAGTACTCACTTTTATCAGTTGCA
Organism: Microplitis mediator; assembly: GCF_029852145.1. NCBI lineage: Eukaryota > Metazoa > Arthropoda > Insecta > Hymenoptera > Braconidae > Microplitis > Microplitis mediator. The sequence goes on from NC_079969.1 coordinate 20,431,433, forward strand.
CTTGTCAGCTTTCGTACGTAGATTTTAAATTTTTAGGAAAAAATCACTTAATAGACAGTTTATTAAATCGGATATTCAATTAAAAAATTAAGTACTCAAAAGTACCTACCGTAGAAAATGTATGGTCATGATTATTATGATTTGATGATTATTTAAAATAACATGAGTTAGAAAGTAACAATTAAGAAAAAATCTACTTTCAAGTAGTTTTTTTTTAATGATAATTTATTTATTTGCTTTCATTGAGTGATGTCTTAGTACAATTTCGATATTTTTTTCTATGATGTTGGATTAGTTGGAGTAAATACTGCTTTTGCTCTTCGTTTCTTGTCAAGCAACGGTTGTAACTGGTTATCAGTACTACATCCCGCTCTGCTCTGTCGTTGACGACTTGTAAACTATTAAATATTTTTTTACATTTAATAAAATTTGCATTATCTTCCCAGGCATCTGGATGAAGATCAAGGAAGTCATATGATAGTCCAAATTACTAAAAAATAAAAAAAGATTCCGCACTAACGAAATCACTTAAATCTTTTTCAATCATTGTATTTAAATCATTTACTCCTAACTCGAATCTTATTTTATTTTTTTCATACTTTTTTGCTGTTTGATAGCATTTACCATTTTTAGCTTTGTTTCTATTGGTATTTTCTTGCATCGAAAAAAGATAAACTAGCTAAACCTTTCGATAAATACCAAAGATGTGTCAATCTTGATTCAATAAGAGATTGCATTAAATTTAAATCATTTTGTGGAGCAGAAGATGACTCGAACCAAGATTTTATATAAAAATTTACAACAAAAATTGAAATATCACGGATACTTTTGATGACTTTATTAGACAACGAAAATTGGTTTTGAAACATGAAAATTTTAAGACAGTAGATGGCTTTTGAAAGCCATCTAGCATGATGTATGGCTCCAGGAAGCTTAAACGTGATTCCATTAGGTGGTGTACCACCTAAGACAATGTATCTTAACTCTAAAAGTTCATGGTTATTATCTCTAGGATGAAATACCTGTGAAAAATAGATAATAATAATAAAATGAATACTAAAACAAGTGAATTAACATCAGCAGTATTTTAGTATTTACACATTACCTGTAATTGATTTAATATATGATGCTTAAGTCCTTCAATTTTTTCATTTAAAATTTCAACTACTACATCATCCTGTAAACCAATTTTATGATTTGCTTGATCAATTTCATCCCACTTTTTCTGAAATCGTTTAAAAATAGCAACCTCGGGTCCATTTGTTACCGGCCATGAAACTTCAAAAACATTCCTGAGAATGATCTCAAGTACATGATGACGGCAAGCTAAATGGAGAAGCCTTCTTTCTAAGAACTTTTCTAACTCAGCACACCCGAGTCAAAATTAAAACAGTAGTTTGAGCCTCCAAAGCCTCAGTTCTTTCAATGTTGGACTTGCCGCTGAATGTAATATGTTATTAAAGTCCTCGATGTCCTAAAAGTAGCGTATGGAGGAGTAAATCACCTTTTTAAAATGGTATTTTAACCCTCCATGACCTACTATTTATTTTAAAATGCTATTCAAGTTCTTTTCATCTTTTGTTTACGAGATTTCGTTTTTTTATTTTTTTTTAAGAGCTCCCACTCGTGATAAATTTTTATAATTTTAGTCACGGCGTTGTATAGTTGACACACAGGAATACCAGTCTATTTCCAAACTTCAATTAAATTATTAACCACTTCATTAAAACACTGATGGATAGTTAAGTTAGAATTTAAATGTTTGAAAAAGAACAATTGCAATACTTTATTGATGGTAGGCAATTCTCGAGCAATTTTTCAACTGGATATCCAATTAAATAAACACCCTTTCCAGTCATTTTTCACTAATAATACCTCTAAATACCAAATGAAAGATAAGTGATACACGATTCCTCAGAAGATGTTAAAATTCACATTTAATAAACTGTCTATTAAGTGATTTTTTCCTAAAAATTTAAAATCTACGTACGAAAGCTGACAAGTGCAACTGATAAAAGTCAGTACTGCCACCTAGCGGACGTTTCATGAACAATTTTAAATATTTTTGAATCATTAAAAAGTACTCTTGGAACAATTTATTACGAAAAACTTAGAATAAATCATGTAAATAAAAAATTATTTCAATTATTTTTCTGTAGCAATGAAATCTTTCGATTTAAAATGACTTTATTTAATCTTCTAATTAAGGTAATTGAACTTTGTTATAGAGATTTTGAAAGCTTAAAAAACCAGCTTTCTGAATATGCAATAGTTATTTTAAAAAAATAAAAATGAATAGATGTAATTTCAGTTTAAATAAAAAAACGAAAATTCCTATGTTAAATGAATGGGAAATGAAAATTAAAATAGCGACCTCTTAGAGTTGAGCTACAGAGCCCTTCGTTGGGAGGATTTTTTTCTCGACATTCACTAACGTCTTAGGGAGTAAGAGCAAAAAAAAAAATTAAAGTTTTTTTTTGAAGCACCCTAATGATCATACATGTTCATGCATGATTATATATGAGGTCATGTCTGGTCATATCTGTACTCGAATAGGGGAAAAATGTTCAGACATAATCATATCTGTTCATGTATGATCATTAGGGTGCTTCATTTTGGAGCCAGATTTTTTTTTCAAGTGCATGTGGAAAAAACCATAGTTCAACACAAAAAAAAAATTTTCGCGCATGAAAAAAAATTCTGTGTCGATTACAGACCTAGCTCATTGAAAAATTTGATTTTCCTATTTAAGTAACATGGAAAAAATGTTTTTTTAGCTTTAAGTATTTTTAACCTCGTTAAAAAACCAATAGATCGAATAGAATAATACATATTTTTGTTGGAAATTGAACGTTCTACAAAAAAGTTCTCTTATCATTTTTCGATAAATCCATCTATTCAAAAGTTATTAGAGCTCGAAGTAAAGTTGAAGATCGTTTTACTTTTCCGGTGAAACTACCCTAGTAGAAATAATCGAGTTTTCACTCGATATAAACCAGTAACTGACCAGTGATATCGAGTAAAAACTCGAAATCGCGCCACCTACAACTAAGTCATAAACATTGGTCACACCGACACTGTACCTTTACTAGTGTGTGTGTCTGTTTATTTTTTTCTGTTAACCTGTACGCGTCGTTGTTTTAAAAAATATTGTTCATATGCATAGTAATACTCAGATTAAATTGTTAAGTTATGACCAGAACCCACAGATATCAAGTGATAAAGAAAATAAGGATATAAATTTTAGTTATGTTGATATTCCTGACCAAGTACTAACACGCGAAGAGTTTTATTTATTTGAAAAAAATAATGATGCTAAATTGAAACGAAATATTAAATAATCAAAACCGAATCATTCAATTATTAGAGTTCGTTAAAGAAACTAAAATCAAAGAGGAAGTTTCGGTCGTTCCATTTGCTGAAAAATACAATATAAAATTTCCTTTTGAAACTAGAGATGAATTTGAGAATTTCGATAAACGTCTTATAATTAATCCTAATTCAGAATGTCGACCTGATTTTATTTCTCTTTTGCATTTTTGGTTTATTTCTAATTTAAATCTGAGTCGAAAACTAACTAATATTTTCAAAAAAATTTTTACTCAAAATGTAGCTTTAAAATATACTAGTTCTAAAAAAACTGGAGAAAAAACTGTCATAAAAGATTATAAGCCGGTATGATCATGCAGGACCATCTACGAACAGGTATGATCATGTATGATCATGCAGGGCCATTGTTCGGATCTGATCAGATCTGAATATTCATACATGATTAGATATGATCATATCTAAGAATTTTTCCCCGGGAAAGTAAAGCACGTGTTGTGTATGTAGTAACTTCAACATTTAGTTTTCGTGTAACCCCTGTGCCCGCGCATCGTAAAAATTCACTCTCATCATATTTCCATAACGGGCCTAGAGAAGTATAAGTCATGTGTGAGCTTATATATAACCATACATTAACATACATGATCAAACATGAAGTAATATTTGGCCTCATATATAATCATACATGAACAGATATGATCATACCTGATTATTTTTCCTCGTAAACAGCTGCAGATATGATCATGCATGCTCATGTATGATCATACATGAACAGATATAATTATGTCTGAACATTTTTTCCCTGTTCGAGTGCAGAAATGACCATACATGATCATACATGACCTTATATATGAGCTCATATATAATCCTACATGAACAGATATGTTCATACCTGATTATTTTTCTTCGTAAACGGCTGCAGATATGATCATGCATGCTCATGTATGATCATGTATGCTCATGTTTAATCATACATGGAGTCATATATGAGCTCATATATAATCATACATGAACAGATATGATCATGTCAGAACATTTTTCCCCTATTCGAGTACAGATATGACCATACATGACTTCATATATAATCACGCATGAATATGTAAATTTTTTTGAAGTGAGAAAAATTATTCAAGGAATTATTAATGTCATTATGTAGTTCAGCATCTACTATATGACCACCAAAACAGGTACTTCTCACTCTGTCAAATAACAAAGGAGTACCCGTGCCAGAATTGTCTTCAACTATCGAATATAAAAATTCTGAAATACCTATCTAACCAGGGACAGCACAAGAAGTTGAGTGCAATCTATTGGCGAGCACTGAACTACTTCCGCTGCTGCCTAGCACCGGTGAATTTCTCTTCTTTCATATACATCTTCTTCCAACAAATTTTCCTCTTAAGTCTTTTATATATTAAAAATCAAAGATAATAAAAAACAATTGACAAAATGTGGTTACCACCAATCGTCAGCATTTATTCCGAAACGAATTTCTATCGTATCGTCCAAAGACCATTTTTTTTTTCTTTTTTTTGTTAACTAAAGTTATAAACAAATGGATTTTTTCAAAATATAGATTGGATTAAAAAAATCGACAAAATGTTGATACCACCAATCGACAACATTTTTTCTGAATCAAGTTTTTGCCGTATTATTCCGATAATTTTTTTTTTTTGTTAACTAATGTTATAAACAAATTGATTTTTTCAGTCCAGTTTGGTTTGATAAAATCGAAAAAATGATGAAACCACCGATCGTCAGCATTTTTCTGAATCGAATTTCAATCGTATCGTCCAGATACTTTTTTTTTTTGGTAACTAATGTTATAAACAAATCGATACGATAAAAATTCGTTTCAGAAAAACGCTGACGATCGGTAGTATCAACATTTAGTCGATTTTTTCCAACCAAACTGGACTGAAAAAATCAATTTGTTTATAACATTAGTTAACAAAAAAAAAAAAAAAAAAAAAAAAAAAAATTAAAATGGTCTTCGGACGATTCAAAAGAAATTCGTTTCGGAATAAATACTGACGATTGGTGGTATCCACATTTTCTCAATTGTTTTTTATTATCTTTGATTTTTAATACATAAAACGCTTAAGAGAAAAATTTGTTGAGAGAAGATGTATATGGAAGAGGAGAAATTCACCAGTGCTAGGCAGCAGCGGAAGTAGTTCAGTTCTCGCCACTAGATTGCACTCAACCTCTTGTGCTATCCCTGGTTAGATAGGTATTTCAGAGTTTTTATATTCGATAGCTAAAGACAATTCTGGCACGGGTACTCCTCTGTTATTTAACAGAGTGACAAGTATCTGTTTTGGTGGTCATATTGTAGATGCTGAACTACATAATGACATTAATAATTCCTTGAATAATTTTTCTCAATTCGAAAAAAAAAAAAAAAATACTCTCCAGTTTACAAAAAAAAAATTGGTTTTTGAATCAAAACAAAGTTTCGGAAGACACTACATACACAAAATCCGAATGGCTATGTTCAATTTGTTGATATTACTTCATATAATGGCCGCAAGTAGTTTCGACGACATGGTCAATAAAATAAATAAATAATAATAATAATAATATAAATATTAAATTATTGCCATATAGCATAGTTGCGCTGACTATAAATTTTTAATTAAATAGACTCAGCCCAAAGAAGTTAACTTAACTTAAAATAAATTGTTAAGTTTACATGAATAATATAGTTCTGCTGATTAGTAATTTTTAGTTCCAATTACCCAACTAAGAAAAGTCATATTTACTAGTATCGTCGTAGTGTCTTTAACTTCACAATAGTGTAAACGACTACTTTTTCGTAGTACTATAACACTTTTTAGTTACTGGCATGGTTCTACAGCCAATAGCTGAGGTGTTTTTTCACTACGATTCCCTAGTTCCATAAACCTGTTTTTTCTCTCAGTGTGGTTTGCAAGTATTAAAAAGGATTTAGAAACAAAAATAGATATATTTAAAGATCTTCGACGCGTTTTTAACATGGATGAAACGGCTGTCTATCTGTCACCGAGTGGAGGCTATGTCCAAGCCGAAAAAGGTAAAGCTGTTTATGACGTGGCAGGAAATGAAAAGGAAAATGTAACAACATTGTTTACGGTAAATGCATTTGGGGAATTCGCACCACCTTTGACCCTATTTAAATATATTTTGCTCTATTAAAAAAAATAGAAAACACTAATCAAGAATTGGTGCATTGAGCATGAAGGAGCAGATGTGCAAAAATATAATGTGCCTTCGCTGTTGACTAAAGTTATCACTGAAAACGACTTTGTTAAATCTATAAAAAATGGCTTTGCTACAACTGGTTTGTATCCATTAGATGAAAATGCAATAAATTATACTAAATGTGTAAAGATTGATAATTCAAATGATACGTCAACAGAAAATAATATTAAAAACTCAAAAACATTAACACACCGAGAATATTTAGAGTCTAAGATGGATACAGAAATTTTACAACGCTTTAAAAACACAAAAGTTGCGAATATTGTTTGGGAAACTGAAGATAAATATGCATCATTATATGACATATGGTGTAAATTCGTTGATGATAAGACCAATTCGAAAACTGACACGTCAGTGTCACTATTACCTGTAACAACATCCCTTCCTTCGTGTTCCCATGATAACCTCACAGAATTTCCATTTCCTGAGTACGAAGCATTCATTTCTAATGATTGTAAGTAAAATATAAAAATATTGACACAATTCAATGTTAATTTTATAATTCATAACTCTTTAATCAGGCAATATTCTATTAATTATTGGTGATTTCTTAAATGAAATATTTAACTTAAATATGAAGTTATAAATTTATTTATTAATTAAAAAACTTAATTTTTTAGGATATTTTGAATTAATGCAATTTAATCATTGTTTGAACATTTATATTATTTTGTTGTAATTTCACTAGGTAACGATTACTCTCCAGTTCTTAATCCTGACCTAAACCCTTTGAGTGATTCTCCTTTTCAAGATTCTATCCTAGAAGTCAGTGATCATAATGTTAGTGAAATTATACAGATAGAAAATGATATTGTTTTGCCTGTATCTACAGAAGCTTTGACCCATGAAGAAGTTGATAATGATTTTAATGTCCTACAAGTTTCTAACAACTCAGATTTTAATGATAATAATAACATTTCTACTCATCATTCATTGAATATTGTTGTTCAAACACAATCAGTCGACGAAATATTTGATAAAGTAACTTTATGGCCAAAGAAAAAAACAACCCAGAAGAAACGCAAAGCTATGGAGCATTTACCTTCTGTAGTCACTGCTGAAGAGTGGTTGAATATTATGGAAGCTAAAGACACGGAAAAAAAAGATAAAGAAATTGAAAAAGAAAATAAAAAAATTGAAAGACAAAACTGAAGGCAGAAAATAATAAAAGATTGAAAGAAGAAAAACGTATTGAAAAATCTAAAAAGTTATCAGCAAAAAAGGGCTCCAGAAACTCGAAAAAATAAATAAAAGAACCAATTTTTTAGGCCACTAAGTTATTTTTAATATATTGAATGATATATTATATATTTACTCTTAGTATTATCAATGATAATAAATTAAACTTATTTTGTAAACAATAATTTTTCTTGATAATTCATATTTTTAATACTTGTGTCCAAAACTGGTATTTATCCTGTCCAAAGCTAGTTCAAAGTGTCCAAAAACGGTAAAGATAGCTATTGTCATATAATTACATTATTTTTCAGATAATGAAATTAAAAAAGATTTTATTGATGCCGTTATGAGATTCCTTACATATTTGCGCTTCTATAAAACAATTACTTATTATACTTAATACTATTTTATTGTATTTAAAAAATAATTGTAATCACTAAAAACCTTAAAGTGTCCATAAAACCGGTGTTTCTACTCTAGAACGACTCCACAAAGTTTGAACAAAATCGACAAGGGTCGCCCCGAAAAAATTACTTTATTTGATGGAATGACCCATTTATAAATACGTATATAAATTTTTTCTCCAATAGCATTTTTGGAACCTACTTGACTCAATTAGATAGAAAATGTTAAAATTTTTGTAAAGTTGCGTCATGAGGACAAATACAATAGTTAGATTCTGATAAAATCTACTAAAAATAAATAAAAATAACAATTTAATTATTTAACAAAAAAAAAGTATGTATATTTTTAAATACTTAATTAATATCTTATGCAAAGTATAATTAATTTACAACATATAATAGAAAAAAGATAAAAAAAAAATAAACGCTACGACACAAGCGACAAAATGAGTGTGAAATTAAATATGTGAAGTACGCTCATACATCATTACACATCCAGTATGCGTATTGCCGTATTTATACGCACTCATCATCATATCTGCATATATGTACACATGTATGTAATATAAATGTACGTACATTCATACTTATATAAGCATATTTTACTCACACAATCCATCCGTCTATATCTGTCTCTCTAGTGATTCTGTCGAAATAAAAGCAAAAAGACGACGAAAGTAAAGTATCATGGCCGTAGCAGTACAATTGGCTTATACGCGCTTACAATATTGTTTAGTTATAAATAATTAATAATAAATCATAACGTGTGTTCAAGTTAATAATATTGTTGAGTTAAATAGTTGCCGTCAGTGTATGGTTCAAAAAATTCATATGGATACCACGTGGCGTACCAGGTGAGAGAGATAGCTGTAGAGTTGATTACAACAATATAAACCCTAAACCAACAAGTGACTTCACAGATATCGATGTCAGTAAGATCGACTTTTCAGACAGGTGTTGATTCAAGATAGCGCCACTATTACAATAACCATTAATCAATCGATAATATTATTTACTCTATGAATAACATAGTTACTTTTATATTACTATTTGCTTAAAGAAGATCATTTTAACCTATTTCCTAAATACTATTCACTATTATTTTGCTTTTTTTGAGTTTATAGGAAACTTTTTTATCGACAGGTTTATGGTCCATACAGTTTATTATATCACTGTACTTACTTTTAAAATTTTTAGTCAGAAAACTTATTAAAAGAAAAAAATTTAATTGTTAATATTAATTTAATTTTTTAAGAATTTTAATAGAATGAAAAATAGAAAAATGTATTCATATTCATTAATTGGTTAGTACCTTTTATTTTTAATTAAAAATATTTATTCATATTTTTAGTTGTAAACTTTAATTTTCTAACCATAAACATTAATTAACATTTTGTTTAAATATTTTTGAGACAGATTTTTATTTTTTATTTATTGAATAGGTAATTATTTTGAAATGATAAATTTAATTTCGTTTCGGAGATTAAATGGTTTAATGAGAAAAGAAAGTCATTGGATAGTAATAATTTAAAAGAATAAATTTTAATACTAAAAAATTTATGAAAATTTTCGAATTTAAACTAAATGATTTTTTAGTTTTATATTTTTTTGTGAAACTTTAATTGACAACTGGGCCTGTTATATTTTTCTACAGTAAAAAATTAATATAACTTTATTCTGGATAATAAAGGAACCCATACTGATTTCTAATCGCATGGAAAATTTTCTTGACCTTCATCTATTTTAGTACACAGTCTTAATAAAATAACTTATAACACCTTTTTTTTTGATAAAACAGTTTCATTATCTTTTATAAATAGTAAATATATATATATATATATATATATATATATATATATATATATATATATATAGGAACAAATTTATGGAGTTTTACAGAAATTTTTATTATCGATTGATGGTATTTAAAAGAATCTAATGATCCAAAATCAATTAACAATAAATAAATAAATAAATTTTTTATTACTTTTAAATGATCAATAAATCATTTTAGCATCACTACTTGATTCAAAACATAAATAAAAAAAAATCAATTCAAAAGCTACCTAACATAATTTAATAAATTAATATTTTCTTGGTTGAAACACGAAATAAGTTATTCAATTATAATACAAAAACAGCCTTAAATTTAAAAAAAAAGTTAAATTTTACTAGAATCAATATCTGAATGTAACAAAAATTTAATGACTTGTTATCTTTTCAAAAAGATTAGAATCTGAATGTCCGAAAAGATACCGAGTTGATGATAAAATTGTACTCAATTCTTATACTTTTTTTTTTTAATATTTTGATAAATAATCTCATACCAGTTTTTCAGTTGAGTTGTCATTGCTCAGCAAAATTAGTAAGCTTATTATTTTGAATCTATAGATTAGTTTTAACCTTGTGTTACTCGCGCCATTGTTTTTATATGTGTATATATGTATATATATATATTTATTCGTATTTTCAAATTTATAGTTTTGACAAACCAAGCAACATAAAAAAAAGTGCAACTTAAACTAAGATAAGGACAAAATGGATGATAATAGTAAAGAATCATCCTCATTGGCGGTTGACAATATTCAAAACCAATCACCTGGATCTTCGTCGTCTCATGGTAAGTCTTTTTATAGATATTTCTTGAACGCCTCAAATGCGAAGCATCTAGGTGGACTTTACCATCGAATAGCCATTGTTTCTGAAAATGCTCGCATAAAGTCATTCCAATAACTAAAAGGATTAGTTGATTGTGTACTTCCCGGGTAAGAATATTTCAAACTGAAAAACAATAATTTTTTTTCTTGGCCGAAAAAAGCCGCAGGTCGTGAACACGAGGCCGAAATTCGCTAGGCCGAAATTTGGTCGACAATGAAGCTTAAAAATGGCTGAAAGTGAAGAGGATTTATACTATTATTATTATTATTTTTATTATTATTATTATTATTATTATTATTATTTCATTTTTGTTAAATGCTCAGGGGGTTATCCCCGGTAGTCCGACTCTACCGAGTGCCTCACCTGAGCGCCAAATCGTTACTGCTGCGATGCTTCATCAACAAGATGATCAGCATGCGCAGCAGGCCAAGTTTCGTTGCCTAAGTAGACGGAGAGACCCGAGAATTACAGCCTTTTGCATCCGCGATGCCAGAAACTCAACTTGCGCTGAACAAGTTGGCACTCTAGCCAGTGCAGACACAAAAGTCTGCTTCATCCCTCCCAGGACGCCAATAATGAGTACGACAAGTTTGACACGGTAGCCTGGGTAAAGTTTGCCAATTTCAAACAGGAGATCCTGATATATCTCGTGTTTGTGCTCTTCTTTGACCGTGATGTTATATTCAGCGGGTGCTGAGAACTCAATGACATAAATGTCACGAGCAGTTTTATCGAAGAGCACAATATCAGGTTTATGGTGATCTATTTTCCGCGTTGTTGCGAATGGCACGTTCCAATAAATACGGCAACGGTCATTCTCAACAACTTGCGGAGTATCTCCTGGCAGAGAACGCAGCACTGGTGTTTTATCGATACCGTGAGTATGTCTAAGGTGGTAATAAAGTACTCGCAGACCAGCATTGTGACGCTGAACGTATGCTTTTCTTGCCAGCACAGGACATGCTGACAAGAGATGTATGAGCGTCTCTGGATGTTGCTTACACACCCTACACAAAGTGTCGGGCAGCTGCATCTGGAGTACTTTCGCACGGTATTCGAGGGTGTTGGTTACACCATCTTGGCAGGCAAAAATATATCCTTTGGTCTCGGACATCAGGCTAGCTGACTTAAGGAAGGAAAACGTCAGCTTGGTATACAAGCCATGATCACGCACGTGTTTGAAGAACACGCTGTGCATGGACTTTTCCATGTGTGTACTGAGCAGTTTATAACGGTGGGCCCTGGCTACTTCGTGTCCAGTAGCCACGAACCACAGTTCATTAATTTCCCCGAATAAATTTAGTTTTATTAATTTATTATCGTAAATCTAAATTTAGACGTTCTGCTGGCTGGTTCTGAAATCGGGAAAATTTAGATAATCTCAGGAGTAGGTCTACTCGTTCTGACCGGACATGCGGCTGAAAGAAAATCCTTATGCTATGTGACGCTGGTGATAATTAAATTTCAGCAAGAGATAACAATAAAATTTATACTTTATTTAACCAATAATCCCAATTTATATACAAACTTCCCCTCGTTAGTTATTCTAAATTTATATACATATAATCGACTAAAGAGAATTTGGTTAATAAGAACGCGCAATTGTACGAAATGGCACAAAACGACTGTGAATTCACTATGAAATTACCATCAATACACAGTAAACTTACGGTAAAATTGATTTCACTGTGATTTCACTGTGATTTCACAGTAACCCCGAATCCGCGAGGGAGGGCGTGAAATGCGACAAAATTTTGTCGAATAATTTAAGATTGGGTCTACGTTGAAGAGAGAGAAAATTATAATCTATATTGATATACTTGTAATTTGTTGAGAACTCATCAGAATCTTGATCTGCTTACTGACGATACTGGTTGACGATTCTTCTCGGCTTGGTCCCGGTGATGTTGGTGTCCGATAGGTTCCTCGGGCTCCTGGGATCAGCGTCGGCAGGTTGTCGCACACGAAGAAAAAACCACACCACTCACTTTATACACTTTGGTTTTATTTAATTGATCAGATAAACGAACTTTAGTTGTAATATTAAATTTTGTGTATCAAAGCACCACTACGTGTCTCAATTGACAAGTTAAATTTCAATTCGAATAAATTATGAAAGAACCAAGCGGAAGGTTTTCGTATCACTTCTAATAAGTCAAGTAAATTTAGTTTAATATATCAAAAGGACAAGTTCTAATAATTACTTGAGCAGAAATAATTATGCGTCGGTGCGTTTTCGCTAACCGAGCTCAAGTGTCCGTCTCGGGTCAGTTCTTTGAGTCACCAACCTGCGTTGACCCCACCTAATTATGCGCAGGGACTAATTTGCGGTCCCATGCTGCGCGAAATCATCCCCAAATTCTAACGCAGAGACTAGACTGCTGCACTTGACTCTCAGAGCAAGAAGAGAGAGAGGGAAAGAAAATAATTGAAGCGAGAGAGCCACACTCTTACGTCTTACGCTTGCTGCACGGTTACAAGTTTTTGCTGCTCAGCATCCCTGAAGACCGTCTTAAATTCCTCCTTGGGGAGTTCAATAAGAGGGTTTACTCTTCTGAGACCGAGAGATTTTGCCGCGTACGTTGCTGCCTTATATAAAAACGCTCCCTTCTGTCTATTCTCATGACAATAAACAATTTGCATAAGGAAGTCGTCTTCATCTGCAGTGAAATTGACAACCTCGTGTGTTAAACCCAAAACCAATCGATCGTGTAGACACTCCAAGCTCTGTAGACCTCTCCCTCTGATGTGCCGGGAAAGGTATAATCTGGCGACTGAGGACTTAGGGTGCATGCTCCGATTATTATTATTATTATTATATTATATATATTACATTTTACAAATAATTCTGACATACTCAGTTTTTAGTAAAAAATTAAATAATCTTAGAATTGGTATTCGGAGGATTCGAACCCAGCACCTTACGCGCGAGAGTCAGACGCTTTACCACTATGCTACGGGACCAGTAGAAAAGTTGTAGTTTAGTTGGGCTGCTAGTACTTTGTTCTCATATTGAACGGCTATATACAGTCAATTGCTTATACATTGATCTAAACGTGATAAATATGTGACTCTTTTTATAAATAAATTTTTTTATTTAATCGACAATATACAGACTTTCATTCAAATATAGTTCGATATTTTGTAACGAATACATTCATATTCGTGTCGAATATTTTTCAGTTTTAATGTGAGTGCGTCAAATTATTCTTACAACCTCGCCGGATTCTCTCCCCAAGAAACTTGTCGGTTGACACGACACGTTCGGTATTGGCAGGGTGTGGAGTATAGGGTGGGGACAATCGAATCGATTGTAGCGCCTGCAGTGGACGAAATACGCGCTAAATCGCACTTGTCTTGTGAATAGTTAAATGAAAGCAATGTTAAAAAATAAGGACAAGTAGTTGTTGTGTTGTTAATTGCAAAAATACTGACAGAAATAGTAATTGCAAGTTTTATACATTTCCATCCATGATATTCATCTTTGGCTAAAAATTATTACGGGGAATTTTTTAAATTACAAATTTTTAACCCAAAGTATTTTTAATTGTTGAGTTTTAAAATTTAAAATTACGAATAATTTAAATCACTTCAATTTCTTTACTTAATGCAAATTAATAATTTTAACTTTGAAAAAATTATGATTATAATTATTTTAACTCATCTGTTATTATGACTATTATTGTTGTTATTATTATTATTACAAGCTAACCTTATGTCGTTCAAAATATTATTTATTTTGTATTTATTAAAATTTTTTATACTTATTTTTTTCAGTACAATCTACTCTATATTTTTCCACCTTTCAAATGTGGTATCACACATATATTTCGCAATCTTTAAAAATTTTAATTATTTGTTTATAAAAACTTTCCGTATTCTCTCTGTGCTTTTTGAGGATGATTTAATGCGGTCGACAGATGTCGTTTTCGTCGCGCACCTTGCCAATTATAGGAAACTACTTTTGTTTCATTGAAACATGTGAAGTTGTCAAACTAAACGTTTCAAGAGTTTCAGTTAATTTCTAAAAATTGAAAAGTTTGCTTCAACAAGTTTTTATTTTTAAATCAAGTACATCCAAACTTGAATTAAAATATATTTTATTATTCGTTCAAATGTTAATTTAATTACTGTCAAACTTAAAAACTTTAACATAAACGCTTAATCAATTTCTCATAATCGAGTAGAGATTTTCAGTCAATAAAAATGATTTTCTTGAGACAAACTAGTTTTCGTTGGTTCGAACGAATTTGGTTTCACTGAAGAGGAAAATTGTCAAACTCTTAAGGAGTTTGATGTCAGTACCTTATTTTTTACGGTGTACGAGTTTTTCCCGAATTCTTACGGTGGCGCTAAAAGCGCGAGAATCCGTAAAAATTCTGACTAAACTACAAGGAAACGCCCGAAGAACTTCGATAAAAAACTAAGAAAACTCCACGATAACACCGACAAAACTCCAAGAAAACACCAACAAAACTCTAAGAGAAAACTGACAAAACTCTTCAAAAACACGGAAAAAACTCCGTAAAAACTCCGTGTCGTAATTGCACACGAAACGCCACGTTTCTACCGCGAAAACACTGTCGAAACTCCCTTGAAATACCGAGTTTCTCTTGAGTTTTTTCCGAGTCCCCACGGTGGCACCAAAACCGCTAGGGTTACATTCTACAATCTTATTTTTGTTACACTTTTGTATTCTTGTAAATTGCCATTTGGCCTGTGCCTTGGCATAATAAAATAAAATCAATCAATCAATCTCTCTCTTTTCTATACGTATACTATCTATCTATTTTACTCGTGTATGTTCTGATAGCACCCTCTACAAAAAAAACTGAACCAGCTGTCAGTTTATTTAGTTATTTTTTAAAAATCCATTTTGTTTTAAAGGTTAGCTTTTATATTAAATGAGCAATTGAGGCACGCAGTGTTGCAAGATGGGGCTGTTTAGCGCCAATAGGGCTATCTTGCTCACCAAACGGCGTTTATATTTTGTTCATCGGCTATAGGTAGTCATCTCGGCAATATTTTTTTTGTCCGAAATACTCAATTATCGGATTATTTTTAAATATGGAACAAAATCTTTTTCCTTTAAAAATCATTTTTATATGATTCTATGTCTATGTAATAGTATGGATTTCGATACATTTTTAACTTCCAGATAATAAAGTCAATGATTTTCAAAAATTTCGGGAAGTTATTGTTTTCACCCCGATTTTCGAAAATCGAGTTTTCATCAGATGTCGACGTTTTGAGGTCCTAGGAAGCTATTCCGACTATTTTCAAAATGACGTCCGAGTGTATGTGTGTGTGTGTGTGTGTGTGTGTGTGTGTGTGTGTGTGTGTGTGTATGTGTGTGACCGGTCTATAACTTTCTAACTAATGAATCGATTTGAATGGTTCTTGCGACAATCGAAAGAGCTTGTTGGTCATCATCTTTCCTGAAAATTTCAGATCATTTGATCAAGTAGACTCGAAAATATTTGCGAATTACGAAAAAACAAAATTTTGTTTTTTTAGTTGTTTATTGATTTCTCAGAAACGAGTTGAACGATCGACTTCAAAATCTAATCAGCTCTAGAATTCAATAAAATGCGTCGATTGCCGCCACAACCATCAAAATCGGTTAATTCATTCGTGAGATATCGTGGGAGAAAGAAATGCTAAAAAACGGTTTTTTCGAAAACAATGATATACAATAGTTATTGGCGTAACTAGTAGGGTAAGTGATTCATAATGTGTCAGCGCGATGCGTTTAGCACGAGTCGCAGGTGCGCAGGCACGAGCGAAGCGAGTGCATACTGCGCACCGGAGACGAGTGCTAAACACATCGCGGGTGACGGATTATGAATCACTTACCCTACATGTTGCGCCCATAGTTTTATTCAACTCATATGCGCTATTCACGTTTTATTAATCGCTTAAAAAGCGAAGTCTCAATAGCTGTTTAGTGACATGGTGAAAAAAAAACATTCGGCATTACAACCTTGGCTACTCAATGGGTAACAACAGGGAATTGTAATTACCCCATATTCAGTAAGAGCTTGAAAGATAGTTACGTTTATTTTCATTACGTCACAATGGCCGGGATAGTAGACATCTTTATTGCGTTTTGACAAATAATTTTTCACCAGTCGGTAAACGGCCATTTAGGGTTCGCATTTTAGGCATGATAAAACGTGAATAGCGCATATGAGTTGAATAAAATTATGGGCGCAACATGTAGGGTAAGTCATAATCCGTCACCCGCGATGTGTTTATCACTCGTCTCCGGTGCGCAGTATGCACTCGCTTCGCTCGTGCCTGCGCATCTGCGACTCGTGCAATAACTATTTCGAGCTCGAAGATATTATGATATTATTTTAAGATACCAAGATATTGTGATATTAATTTAAGATACCAATCGATGCAATATGTATTGTGAGATGAAACGCAGTGAAGACTGTACGTCCTAAACCTTTTTAAATTATAAAAATAAAATACTCTCGTTAAAAATAAAATACTATAGTTAAACAAAAAATTTATCATTTAATAATTGATTTAATTGACAATAAAAACTTATTTGCAATTAAATAATTACAAAAAAATTTTTTTTTTATATATTTTTAATCAATGATTAAAATGTCTAGACTGGAAATTTATTTACTAAGTATTTTTTTGTTATTGTTTAATATATAATTATTATCAATATTTGGTGATTGTAATTCAGTTATCAGTCGTTACTCACTTTTCACGAAGATAAGGTATGTTAAAAAGCGATACATGTATTAATTCATATATTTATATCTATAATTTTGAATGATGCATGGTTTCTAGCTAGGATAATTATCTGATAGACAAATTTCATGGTAACTATACTGTCAATACGTCAGTAGCAATAATAAAAAAAAAGAGTAATTTTAATTTATTCGCTTGAACTTTTTTTTGTATAGTATATAAAAAAAAAATGTCTTCCATAAATTATCTTTGAAAAACTTGTGTTTCGTGACTACTCCTATATAATTGTATTTAAATGGCTTTATCACGTCAATAAGTTGACAGCCTCTTTACATTGTGACCCAGACCTCCACACGTCTTTGATGTTCATAATAATGTGAGGTTGTACTTGAAAGTTGTAGAAGTGTTGGTCTATGAAAAAAGAAATAAAAAAATTTTTATAAAAAATTATGCAAAAACAACACTTTTGTGAACACAAGTATGTCCTTTGAAATACATCACAGATTATGCGAAATTATTTAGCATTATGCTAAATTCAAAAGTTTCTTAGGATTCTTATTTTACGAAATGCATATGTCAATGAAGTTTATGGTAATAAGGTCATTTTATCAACGGTATTTTTTAGTGAAGATAAAATATTTTTTCGTTCTTTAAATTAAACTTCTAATATTTTCGAAAATTTTGAATTTATTGGCATATAAATAAAATCTATGTTTTTAAACCTTATGAACATTAAAATTTTTATGATTAACAGATTCTGCAAATATTTTTTATAAAATTGGTGTAATTAATTGCCGCCAAATGATCGGAAAATGCGATTAAATGTCTTAATAACACAAAATATCACCGCAGTCTTCACACTGAGATAGTATTACGTCAAAACATACATATAACAGTCATATATGTGATCTATTTTGTCGTGTGATATTAGCTGTGATAGTTTTTCGTAATAAAAAAAAAAAACTTAATGTAAACTAATAAGAAAAAAATTAAAGAACTCAATCCAAAAGCGCAAGTACGTCACAAGTGTATTATTTCAACACACATTAAATGTGTCCCATGTTTAAGTCCATAAGCAAAACTATAGTTTTTTGTAGTCACTTAAAACATATTTCACGGTGTGTTAAATATTTATAAATTGCTAATGGTGTTTCAATGTTAATTGGCAGGTGTGTTAATTCCAACTTCAGACTTGGTTTTAGAATGCTGATTCAAAACTTCTAAACTTTAACATTTCATGAATAAATTTCTGATTTTCAATTCCTTTTACATTAATTTTAATAAAATACTTATGACATGACAACGCAATATTATAGAAATATATAATATATATTAGGGTGACCCAAAAAAACCGACTATTTTCTTTTTTCGAGTCTCTTATAAAAATTGGTTGGTTCAAGATGTTTAAGAAGCCTCTCGAAAAGTCAGCTCGATAAAAAATTTTCAAGAGGTCGCTCATGAATTTTGAAAATATCAAAAATGATTGAAATTTGGATTATTTCGTTCTAAATTTTTTTTTTCTTGTGGCAGCTATAGTTTATATTTGTAAAATCATAACTATGCTGAAAAATTCAGCCGAAAATTTAAATATTCAAACGTCGCTCAATAATTTTGAATATTAACTGATAATATGTAACTAATACTTTGAACTATTTTTTGTATTTTTTTGTAATCCAATCTCTCTAACCATGAATTAGTGGAAATTTCATTAATTACGTCAGTGAAGCAATATTCACTTCATAATCAGTGTATTTAAATAACAAATTAGTGAATTCTCACTAATAAATTTATAACTATAATTTTCACTAGCAAATTAGTGATTTTCACTACTGAACAAGCGATATTTTCATAATTTCTACAAGTGAAACTGTTATTCACTTCTTAATTTATGAATTTCACAATTTCACTAGTAACTTTAACTAGCAAATAATTATATATTTTACTAGATATAAATTTAATTAATAATTATGGTACTATTTTTAAAAATTTTAATAAAAAACTTTAAAAAAAAAAACAGAAGTACAGAACAATAATATATTTATATGAAGAGTACGTCAATCATAACATCACGGATTTTTTATTTCTTCATCAGTTATTGTTTGGTATCATAACGAATATACTATTTACACTTACGCGATCACATGCGTAGGCCAGCGCAGTGGATAGCATCAAAGACTTTGAATCGGAAGGATGCAGGTTCGAGCCCAGTAGTCACCGGGATTTTTTCTTCAATCAAAATCATGTATACTTCCTCTAAGTAATGATTCTAATACATTAATCACATTTCGGATCTAATTACAAGTGTCTTATATTTTTTTTCGCAATATAATATTTTTTTTCACCGATGAAATCAGTGGATTCCCATATTCACTTTTCAATTTAGTGGATTCTCATATTCACTTCTCAAATCAGTGAATTCCAATATTCACATATTCATTTAGTGAATATTTACTAATTCTGCGTGGTACGATTGTAGCATTGACAATTAGTGAATATTCACTTGAAATTAGTGAAAAATTACTAATTCATATTTAGAGAGATTATTGTCATTTCACTAAAATATAAGTTTTGCATAACCGAAAATATGCAAGACAGTCTTAAACAATAAAGTTGGGTAAGATTTAAATAAACAAAAAAACTTAAAAATTGAATTAAAAAATAAAAAATCACGTAAATAAGTTATTATTTCTATTTCTCAGGTAATATTTTTACTCATTATGATACAAATTGATGGTGAAAAATTCGAGAAGCTTTATTATTAATATTTAAGGGTCGCTCGAAAACGTCCAGAAGACAGTACTTGGAAACATGATAAATTCTGAAACGACGTATAAATATTTAAATTTTAGGCTGAAATTTTCAGCGAAGTCATGATTTTATGAATTTAAACTATAGCTGCCACAAGAAAAAAGAAATTCAGAACGAAAAAATCTGAGTTTCAGTGATTTTTTATATTTTCAAAATTCGTGAGCGACTTCTTGAAAATTTTGTACACTGAGAAAACAATTTATTTGAGCCAAATAAATATATTTATTTGACTGAACGAAATCATTTATTTCATTTAAACATATATTTGTTTATAGTTAACAATTCTTGGTTGAAAAAAAATCGAAATAGTGATTTGTTAACTATAAACAAATCACTATTTCATCCAAATGAACCATATCTTTGTCTCGAATTGGGTCCATTCAAATATGGGATTTGCATGAAACAATTTGCATGAAACAAATCTTATTTGGCTCAAATAAATTGTTCTCTCAGTGTATCGAGATGATTTTCGGATAGGCTTCTTAAAACATCTTAAACTAACAAATTTTCATAAGAGACTCGAAAAAAGAAAATAGTGGGTTTTTTTGGGTCGCCCGAATATATATATATATATATATAGGGTGGTCCTTATTTTGGATATTTTCGAATTTTTATGCTTCCAGAGGCTACTGTGGTTTAAAATAAATGAAAAAAAATATCCTCTAAGTTTCAGGTCTTTATCTTAATTTTAGCGATCACATACGTGGGTCAGCGCAGTGGATAGCGTCAAAATCTATGAATCGGTTCGAGCCCAGCAGTCACCGGGATTTTTCATTATTTAAATTCATGTAAACTTTCTCTAAGTAATGTTTCTAATACATTCAATCACGTTTCGGATCAAATTGAAATTTTCTTTCCCAATTTAATATTTTTAACTTCCCGCTGAGAAAATCGACGATTTTCAAAAAATTCGGGAAGTTATTGGTTTCACCCCGATTTTCAAAAATCGGGTTTTCATCATATGTCGACGTTTGAAGGTGCTAAGATGCTATTCTAAAATTTTTAGAGCGATGTCTGTATGTATGTATGTGTGTGTGTGTGTGTGTGTGTGTGTGTGTGTGTGTGTGTGTGTGTGTGTGTGTGTGTGTGTGTGTGTGTGTGTGTGTGTGCGTGTGTGTGTGTGTGTGTGTGTGTGTGTGTGTGTGTGTGTGTGTGTGTGTGTGTGTGTGTGTGTGTGTGTGTGTGGATGTAAACCTCTCATATCTTTTTGATGAATGAACCGATTTAGATGGTTCTTGCGGCATTCGAAAGATATCTTCTGAACTTAGATTTTCAAAAAAAATTTAGACCATTTAGTCAAATAAACTCTGAGATATTTAAGAAATACGAAAAAAAAAAATTTTTTTTTTCTTTTTTTTTGGATATTTTGAAAACTGTCGAATCGATCAATTCCAAAATCTATTCAGCTCTAAAACTCGATAAAAGCTTTCAATTGCCACCAAGAACGTCTCAATCAGATAATCCGTTCAAAAGATATCGTCGACGAAAGAAATGGTAGAAAATGGTTTTTTGCAAATATCGTCGAAACGACTAAACGAATCATTCACAAATTCTAATCAGCTCTAGAACTCGATAAAACGCGTCGATTGCCGCCTCAACCATCAAAATCGGTTAATTCGTTCGCGAGATATTGTGGGAGAAAGAAATGCTAAAAAATGGTTTTTTATAGAACAATGGCATACAAAAGTATTTTCGAGCTCGAAAGTGTATTCACAATAATGTTTTCGAGCTTCTTGAGCTCGAAAACAGCGGGAAGTTTTGGGGCTGGCCCGCAGGGTCAACCGATATACCGATTTTTTTTTTAATAGGAATGCGCACGGAGAGAAAAGAATAGTTCTGATTCCTATGCTAGAATGGTAACCATTACTATGTTACATTGTAACGAAGACTTTTGTGAAAATCCTGTGTGAATTTGCTGTAAAAAATCTTTAGCATTGTGGCAAAAATATGAGTGATAGCTCATTCGATGCGGAATCAAATTTTGAGCAAGATGTGTTTTTTATTTTTTTTATTTATCAAAATTTCAATTTTTTATTAACAAAAAATATAAACAAAATAAAGAATCTTAGATTGTTGTTGATAACTCAATAACTATAAGCGATATCGAAAATCTAAAAAAAGATCTTTAAAGAGGAGGAAATTTCTGAAAAAAAGTCTCGACTCCCCGAACTCTAGCTCCATAAACAATAATTTTTATTTAATGTTGAAAATTGCATTCCGCGAGGCTGCTGTCTTACTCTAACCTCAAGACGCCAATGTGACAGCAGCCTCGCGGAATGCAATTTGATTCCGCATCGAATGAGCTATCACTCATATTTTTGCCACAATGCTAAAGATTTTTTACAGCAAATTCACACAGGATTTTCACAAAAGTCTTCGTTACAATGTAACATAGTAATGGTTACCATTCTAGCATAGGAATCAGAACTATTCTTTTCTCTCCGTGCGCTACACTGTTAAAAATAATTTGAAAATTACAATGCAATAGGGATCGAATTTTCATAACGAGATATTTGAATTGCATTTTCAATACAAAAAGCTTCAAATTTAATATACGTGATTTAATAATCAAGCTGGTATTTGAAATTAAGAAAAAAAATATGAATTTTAATAAACGTACTTAAAATTTATACTTATTTTTAAAATTTTCAAAGCAAGTATTGAAAATTCTAAGACATATTGAATTTTAATAATTCCATTTGAAATTTCATGATACTTATTTGAAAATTCAAATGCTTGTATATGGAATTTCTGCGCGTGACGTGTACGGAGAGAAAAGAATAGTAATGATTACTATGCTACATAGTAACTAGACTCATTTTTTGTAAAATAGTAAATAATACTACAGTCGACTCTGTCTAAAGGTTCCCGCTGTCTATGGGTTCCAGGATACATTGCGTAAAGGTTCCCGGATATTCCCCCACCCGCTTTCTCGAGTGACGAATCACAATTCGGTTTTCGAGCGCTAACTTTAAATGACTGACGGACATTACACGCATGCGTGGAAGTCTAAGAGAGTATTAACGTGTGACAATAAATTTAGCAGCATTAAAATAAAATTCTAATATATTATAAATAGATAAAATGAAAATATTGAAAATATGAAATTTTAAAATTGAAAAGAAAGTACAATAACTGCTCTTAATTTCGTGTTTGGATTAATATTCATATTTTAATTATTATAATTATGAAAATACATCGGTAGGTGAGATTGAATCCCACGCTAATTGACAAAAATTAAAACACTCAATTCAATCAAGTGTTTATAAGTATTCTTGACTCCTGTCTAGCTCATCTTCAGCCAAAACACGCTCTAAAAAGGTACTTCGATACGATCTTTTAAATTTCTCAATTCACATTAATAAATAATTTAGACATCTAATTATGCAAAACTTAAAAAAACGTTCAGCACGTTTTTTTTTGAGGTTATGCTTACCGCGCAATGTGTTCGTTTAAGCGTGCGCCTCGGCGCTCGAGGGGAATATATTGTAGGGGAAGTGCTGATGGTGGGGAGGGAACCTTTAGGCAATGGTTCTGTCCTGACGTGGAACCTTTAGACAGAGTCGACTGTATTCTGTCTCATAAATGAAGAAGCTACCCGAGTAAAAACGTAAAATAGCCGCAACACCGCTGCAACAGTGCCGCACGGGCTCTCAATGCCCGCAACACCACCGCAACAAATGTGTAGTCGATAAATTTGACAAAAGATTTAATTAGGTAAAAATTCAGTCAAGTTTCTATCGAAGTCATCCCAAGTCCAATTCTAAGACGTAATAATAAATTTTTAGAAATGATACGGCTTTACTAGACGAAAAATTGTGGGAGCAAATTCATGATGAAAGTCATATTTGTGTCACGATCTGAGTTTCGTGATGAAATTCAGATCTAAATTCATTAGGAACAAAAATTTTTTTACACGGGACTATGTTCTCCTTTGAATTTTTAACTTCCCGCTAAGAAAATTGTAAATTTTCAAAAATTCGGGATGTTATTGTTTCCACCCCAATTTTCGAAAATCGAGTTTTCATCAGATGTCGACGTTTTGAGGTCCTAGGAAGCTATTCTGACTATTTTCAGAATGATGTCCGAGTGTATGTATGTATGTGTGTGTGTGTAAACTCTTTGTAACTTTTTAACTAATGAATCGATTTGGATGGCTAAGGCGGCAATCGAAAGAACTTGTTGGCCATCAAATTTCCTGAAAATTTCATACCATTTGGTCAAGTAGACTCGAAAATATTGGCGAATTACGAGAAAACAAAATTTTTTTTTTAGTTTTTTATTGATTTCTCAGAAACGAGTTGAACGATCGACTTCAAAATCTACTCAGCTCTAGAACTTTATAAGCCGCGTTGAATGCGACCTCAACCATCTCAATCAGTTAATTTGTTCGAGAGATATCGCGGGAGAAAGAAATGCTAAAAAACGGTTTTTTTCGAAAACAATGGCATACAAAAGCATTTTCGAGCTCGAAGCGCTCGAAAATGTATTCACAACAACGTTTTTGAGCTCCTCGAGTTCGAAAACAGCGGGAAGTTCTAGGGCTGGCCCGTAGGATCAACCGATAGACAGATTTTTTTTTACATTTGATTGTTAGTCAGCAGAAATATTCTATAATTATTAAATTAACTTGAAATTGATTGTTTAGGAAACTAAAATAAATAGTACGGTTGATACTTTTGTCAGTAGTAAAAGGAACTTAATAAACGCAGTTATATGAGACGACAACTATTAGTTGAGTTAACTATTAAAATCATTTCTACCAACTATCATACAGTCACTAAGCTAACATAGGTACTGTATCTATTTTATGTTAATTGAGACAATAGTAAAGGTAATATAGCGGTCACTACTATACCTTGATTTCAAAAGATAAATGTTTTGTAGTGGTCATAATAAGGCAAAAAAAGTTCCTTAAGAGTAGTTAATGTGACTATTTTTTCATGCTGTTTGACACTAGTATATAGTTCCAGTAATAATAAAAATTGGTTAGGCAGACTATATTTTGATATTTGTATAGCTTTTTGGTTACCTAACTTATTTTTTTATAAAATCGTGACATCCTTGAAAAGGTTAAATATAGATTTTTTAGTTCCTCCATGAACTGAATATTTGATTGTTGATAAATTAATGAATGTTTAAAAGAATATTATTATATCGTTTAGAGGACGAATATAATTACCTTTTTTCATTGCAATACTTTATTTAAATATTAAATCCATTAGTTTCTTTTAATTTTTTTTACTAACGAAAGAAAATTTATTGTCATCCATTTAATAATAATTCGATTATATAATTTACATACAATCATACGTTTGACAAAAAATTAATAATTAGTAAAGTATGAAGAATAAATTTATTAATGAGAAAAATTTCAATTATGATTCAAAACCTTATTTGTTTTATTATTATTAATATTATTATTGTGTTTTTGTTAAATGCTCAGGGGGTTATCCCCGGTAGTCCGACTCTACCGAGGGCCTCACCTGAGCGCCAAATCGTTACTGCTGCGATGCTTCATCAACAAGATGATCAGCATGCGCAGCAGGCCAAGTTTCGTTGCCTAAGTAGGCGGAGGGACCCGAGAACAACAGCCTTTTGCATCCGCGATGCCCGAAACTCAACTTGCGCTGAACAAGTTGGCATTCTAGCCAGTGCAGACACAAAAGACTGTTGCATCCCTCCTAGGACGCCAACAATGCGAACGACAGGTTGACACGGTAGCCTGGGTAAAGTTTGCCAATTTCAAACAGGAGATCCTGATATATCTCGTGTTTGTACTCTTCTTTAACCATGATGTTATACTCAGCGGGTGCTGAGAAATCGATGACATAAATGTCACGAGTGGTTTTATCGAAGAGCACAATATCAGGTTTATTATGGTCGATTTTCCGCGTTGTTGCGGATGGCACGTTCCAATAAATACGGCAACGGTCATTCTCAACAACTTGCGGAATATCTCCTGGCAGATAAGGCAGCACTGATGTTTTATCGATACCGTGCGTGTGTCTAAGGTGGTAGTAGAGTACTCGCAGAGCAGTATTATGACGCTGAATGTATGCAGTTCTTGCCAACACAGGGCCTGCTGACATGAGATGCATAAGCGTCCCTGGATGTTCCTTACATACCCTACACAGTGTGTCGGGTAGCTGCATCTGGAGTACTTATTATTATTATTATTATTATTATTATTATTATTAATATAAAGTAATGAAAATATAATAATTGCAAAAAAACTAATTATGATAATGATAACATAATTCTATAATATATTATACATAATTCTCAATGTTACGACATTGGAAAAAAAAATATGGTCGTAATTTTTCGTTAATCACCTCTTGAAACGTAATATTTTTTCATTTCAAATGTAAAACAATCCATTGAAAAGTAATACAAAACGTATTTAGCAAGACCTACTTGTTATTCACTATGAATAATCTACTTAGCCGTCATTATTCTATATGTTTCCAAACGACCCCGATGTTGAACTTTTCATAAGTTAAACAGACAACATATAAACCTGTATACAAGTTGGTTAAAAACTCTGGCATAATTGATTAACTTGTCGTATCGAAGTTGTATTTCTGTAACAATAATTTGTCTTCCCAAGCATCATATGTCACGTTAATATGTGAGATACGATATTATACTTTGAGGTCGAATTGAGTAAAAGTAACTTTTTTTTTTTGGTAACTACACGGAGAAAAAAATCTAATAATATTTGTTATTTTTCAAACAAAAATTACTATCTCGCCGAGGCAAACTAGAAACGGTCTAATGATTTAGAAATTTTCCTTTAAATAAGTAAAAGTTATAATCACTTTATCCTATAAATTACTGAATTATAAGTAAAATTACTTTAAGTTTTAGAGTACAAAACACAAGCATTCAATAAAATTTACTATTTGATTTAGTAAAAACTCTATTTTAGAATAAAACTTTCACTGAGACTGCTATTAAATTTTTACTAATCCAGATTGTAAAAATTGTCTCCTTGAGGGTAATAATAAATTTTTTTTTTTTCAACGATATATATATGGGGCATTCCACGCCAAATCGACCACTTTTGAACCCGAACCCTTTAGATTTGGCTGAAAATTTTTTCTCTCTTTCTACCCCATCAAAAACGTTTCTCATAATTTTTCAAATTTTTTCACCCAACCGAAAAAAAGTTAAAAATTTTCGAAAAAAAAGGCTTTTTTTTTTTTAAATAGCTACAACTTTTTCAAAATTCGACTGATTGGGACGTTTTTTTTTCAAAATTTTTGTTTTTAAATTGGCAATTCAAAAAAATTCTTTTACACTCATTGTTTTATGGTTAAAAGAATTTTTTTTTTTAAATTTAGCAGCATCCGTCCAAAAATGGACCAAACGAAAACTTTTTTTTTTGTTTTCTTCGTTTTTAAATGTAGTTTTCAGAAAAAAATACAAAAAAAATATTCAGAATGTCCTTCTATTTGTAAACTTGATTTTTCAAACAAAATTCAAATTATTTCGAGAATTACCATTTAAATTTATTGTTTTTTTTTTTTCCAAATTTGAAAGTTTTCTGAGCACTCTTCAAAATTTTAAGCATGGTGTTATGAGAAATAAGGCTAGTTGTAAAAATTTTTTTTTTTCAATTGAAATAAAAAAATATAAATCGAAATAACATCACTCTGAAAAAATTTGAGGATCTGCAGAAAATGTCAAAGTTTTATATAAAAAAAAAAAATCAAAAATCATAAATGGTAAACATCGAAAAATTTTTGATTTTTTCTAAAAATCTACGAAAAAACAATGAAGATAGGTTGCAATAATTTTTTTGTATTTTTTTTCAAAAAGTTCATTTAAAAACAAAAATTTTGTAAAAAAAAAAAACGTCCCAATCAGTCGAATTTTGAAAAAGTTGTAGCTATTTAAAATAAAAAAAGCCTTTTTTTTTCAAAAATTTATAACTTTTTTTCGGTTGGGTGAAAAAATTTGAAAAAATTATGAGAAACGTTTTTGATGGGGTAGAAAAAGAGAAAAAATTTTCAGCCAAATCTAAAGGGGTCGGGTTCAAAAGTGGTCGATTTGGCGTGGAATGCCCCATATATATATCGTTGGAATGTATTTGTGTATATTAGACTGGGCCAAAAAAATCGACTATTTTTTTTTTTTTTTTCGATACTATGAAAATATTATTCCTGATGACAAAAAAAAATTATTGTGCAAGTTTGAGCTCTTAATATTGATATTAAGAGGTGTATCGTTACGACTTTAAGTTTTTTGACAGAAATTTCATTTTTTACCCAAAACTTGTGGATCATCCATCTGAAAAATTTGAGCAATGTATATTCTTAAAGAAAATTGAATTCCCTACAAAAAATCTCTCTTAGTAAATTGACGTAAAACGAGCCGTTTTCTTGTAGCCGTGCCATAAACATTGATTTGTTTTTTAAATTGTTTGTTTCTATTTTGGATTTTTGTAACTACTAAAAATATTGAAATTTGTTTTAATCAAGATACATATTCTTTAAGGAAATTTAATGCTCTACAAAAAAGGTCTCTTAACATTTTTTGCTAAATTCACTCCTTCGAAAGTTATTCAAGGTTGAAGTTGAGTCAAAACGACTGTAATAACTTGAATAACTTTCGAAGGAGTGAATTTAGCAAAAAATGTTAAGAGACCTTTTTTGTAGAGCATTAAATTTCCTTAAAGAATATGTATCTTGATTAAAACAAATTTCAATATTTTTAGTAGTTACAAAAATCCAAAATAGAAACAAACAATTTAAAAAACAAATCAATGTTTATGGCACGGTTACAAGAAAACGGCTCGTTTTACGTCAATTTACTAAGAGAGATTTTTTGTAGGGAATTCAATTTTCTTTAAGAATATACATTACTCAAATTTTTCAGATGGATGATCCACAAGTTTTGGGTAAAAAATGAAATTTCTGTCAAAAAACTAAAAGTCGTAACGATACACCTCTTAATATCAATATTAAGAGCTCAAACTTGCACAATAATTTTTTTTTGTCATCAGGAATAATATTTTCATAGTATCGAAAAAAAAAAAAAAAAATAGTCGATTTTTTTGGCCCAGTCAAGTGTATATGTTTATGCATATACCTCCACTGTCAACTTAAAATCCGCCATTTTTTTTTTACCACTGTGGGATTCGAACCTACGCCTTAAGAAAATCCCAGTCCGGGTGCAAGCATGCTAACCACTCGGCTACAAGTACCATTCGAGTAACTCGAAGTATATGCCAAATATAAATAAAATACAATGACCTCTATGTTATATCTTACGCATTAAAAGTCACAATGTCAAATAGTAATTTTTACCCGCTAAGTAGCAATTCCCATTATCGATGTTTTAAAAACTACAATAACCCAAGAAAATTTCATTTGATATTATAAATTTTAGAATAATCTAGTTCTTTTTACAATGTTTTCAGTAATAGTTTCAAAATATTGTGAAGTAAAATTAATAATCTTATAAATTGTACTAATCGGGATATAAATGAATAATTTTTGCGAAATTCATATAAACATAACTTCAGTCATGTGTGACTTTTCTGTTGTTTCCAAGTGAAAATTACTATCTACTCTATACGAATATTTTTTATTTTGTCTACTGAATTTGATAGAATAGATAAAAATAAATATCAGTTTTATAGTAATTTATCGATAACGAATTGTAATATTCAACTTCTACTCTTACAGATGTTTTTAACTCAGAATTGTAATATTATCAAAGAAATTTTTGAATATTGTTATTTCCAGAACGACCGTTGTAAAATACTTATGGATTATTACTATTCTTTATTCAATTTTTACCAATCTGCATTATAATTTTTACTAATCGTAAAATTTACAATACTGATTGTAAGAATCAACGAAAAAATGTAACTTCCCATTAATAATAGTAATTTTTGATTTGAGTTGTAAATTTCTCTTCGGAAAGTAATTTTTATTTGACGACTATAGATATTAGCAAATTTTGAGCTCCGTTTTTTTCCGTGTAATAGTTTTTATTTTCATTTAAGAAACAATTATATTTTTACAATACAATATTAAAGTAATGACTAGTTTTGATTTTTAAATTTATTATTTACCATA